>NC_057799.1:15070145-15299177 GCF_018294505.1 Triticum aestivum
TTGTTCCAAGAAAGATCCTCGCGAAGGTTTCGTTCCGTTTGGATTCCGTTTGATATTCCTTTTCTACGAAACACTGAAATAAACAAAAAACAACAACTGGCACTGGGCCTCCGGTTAATAGGTTAGTCCCAAAAATAATATAAAAGAGCATATTAAGGCCATTAAACATCCAAAATAGATAATATAATAGCATGGAACGATAAAAAATTATAGATACGTTGGAGACGTATCAGCATCCCCAAGCTTAATTCCTGCTCATCCTCGAGTAGGTAAATGATAAAAACAGAATTTTTGATGTGGAATGCTACCTAAGATAATTTTCAATGTAATTTTCTTTATTGGGGCATGAATGTTCAGATCCGAAAGATTCAAGACAAAAGTTTAATATTGACATAAAAATAATAATACTTCAAGCATACTAACCAAGCAATTATGTCTTCTCAAAATAACATAGCCAAAGAAAGCTCATCCCTACAAAATCATATAGTTTGGCCATGCTTCATTTTCGTCACACAAAATGCTCCCATCATGCACAATCCCGATGACAAGCCAAGCAATTGTTTCATACTATAGCATTCTCAAACTTTTTCAACTTTCACGCAATATAAGAGCGCAAGCCATGGACATAGCACTATAGGTGGAATAGAGTATGATGATGGAGGTTGTATGGAGAAGACAAAAAGGAAGAAAGTCTCACATCAACACGGCTAATCAACGGGCTATGGAGATGCCCATCAATTGATGTCAATGCGAGGAGTAGGGATTTCCATGCAACTGATGCACTAGAGCTATAAATGTATGAAAGCTCAACAAAAGAAACTAAGTGGGTGTGCATCCAACTTGCTTGCTCACGAAGACCTAGGGCATTTTGAGGAAGCCCATCGTTGGAATATACAAGCCAAGTTCTATAATGAAATTTCCCACTAGTATATGAAAGTGAATAAATAAGAGACTCTCTATCATGAAGATCATGGTGCTACTTTGAAGCACAAGTGTGGAAAAAGGATAGTAACATTGCCCCTTCTCTCTTTTTCTCTCATTTTTTTTGTTTGGGCCTTCTCTGTTTTTTTTGGCCTCTTTTTTTTCGTCCAGAGTCTCATCCCGGCTTGT
This sequence comes from Triticum aestivum, assembly GCF_018294505.1. Classification (NCBI taxonomy): domain Eukaryota; kingdom Viridiplantae; phylum Streptophyta; class Magnoliopsida; order Poales; family Poaceae; genus Triticum; species Triticum aestivum. Next base: position 15,071,256 of record NC_057799.1, read on the forward strand.
GGGGGAATCATAGTCTCCATCATCCTTTCCTCACATGGGACAATGCTCTAATAATGAAGATCGTCACACTTTTATTTACTTACAACTCAATAATTACAACTCGATACTAGAACAAAATATGACTCTATGTAGATGCCTCTGGCGGTGTACCGGGATGTGCAATGAATCAAGAGTGACATGTATAAAATTATGAACGGTGGCTTTGCCAAAAATACGATGTCAACTACATGATCATGCAAGGCAATATGACAATGATGAAGCGTGTCATAATAAACGGAACGGTGGAAAGTTGCATGGCAATATATCTCGGAATGGCTATGGAAATGCCATAATAGGTAGGTATGGTGGTTGTTTTGAGGAAGATATAAGGAGGCTTATGTGTGATAGAGCGTATCATATCACGGGGTTTGGATGCACCGGCGAAGTTTGCACCAACTCTCGAGGTGAGAAAGGGCAATGCACGGTACCGAAGAGGCTAGCAATGATGGAAGGGTGAGAGTGCGTATAATCCATGGACTCAACATTAGTCATAAAGAACTCACATACTTATTGAAAAAATCTACAAGTCATCAAAGCCAAGCACTACGCGCATGCTCCTAGGGGGATGGATTGGTAGGAAAAGACCATCGCTCGTCCCCGGCCGCCACTCATAAGGAAGGCAATCAAAGAACACCTCATGGTTCAAATTTGTCACACAACGGTTACCACACGTGCATGCTACGGGACTTGCAAACCTCAACACAAGTATTTCTCAATTTCACAATTACTCAACTAGCACGACTCTAATATCACCATCTTTATATCTCAAAACAATTATCAAGTATCAAACTTCTCATAGTATTTAATGCACTTTATATGAAAGTTTTTCTTATACCTGTCTTGGATGCCTATCATATTAGGACTAATTTTATAGCCAAAGCAAATTACCATGCTGTTCTAAAAGACTCTCAAAATAATATAAGTGAAGCATGAGAGATCAATAATTTCTATAAAATAAAACCACCACCGTGCTCTAAAATGATATAAGTGAAGCACTAGAGCAAAATTATCTAGCTCAAAAGATATAAGTGAAGCACATAGAGTATTCTAATAAATTCCGAATCATGCGTGTCTCTCCCAAAAGGTGTGTACAGCAAGCATGATTGTGGTAAACTAAAAAGTGAAGACTCAAATCATACAAGACGCTCCAAGTGAGGGAGTCCTAGACTAAGGGGTCCTCGGACGTCCAGCCTGTTGGGCATGGGCCGAGCTAGTGGGCTGTGAAGATACAAGACCAAAGACTCTCTCCCGTGTCCGGATGGGACTCTCCTTGGCGTGGAAGGCAAGCTTGGCGTCCAAATATGAAGATTCCTTTCTCTGTAACCGACTTTGTACAACCCTAGTCCCCTCTGGTGTCTATATAAACCGGAGGGCTTAGTCCGAAGAAAGATCATAATCATAGTCATACAGGCTAGACTTCTAGGGTTTTAGCCATCACGATCTCGTGGTAGATCAACTCTTGTAATACTCATATTCATCAAGATCAATCAAGCAACAAGTAGGGCATTACCTCCATAGAGAGGGCCCGAACCTGGGTAAACATTGTGTCCCCTGTCTCCTGGACCATCGACCTTAGACGCACAGTTTGGGACCCCGTATCCGAGATCCGCCGGTTTTGACACCGACATTGGTGCTTTCATTGAGAGTTCCACTGTGCCGTCCTCAAAAGGTTTGATGGCCCCTTCAATCATCTACAACAATGCTGTCCAAGGAGAAGTCTTCCTTCCCGGACAAATCCTTGTGTTCGGCGGCTTCGCACTACGGGCCAACTCGCTTAGCCATCTGGAGCAGATCGATAGCTACGCCTCTGGCCATCAGGTCAGATTTGGGAGCTTGAACTACGTCCCGGATATCCGTGGAGACTTGATCTTTGACGGACTTGAGACCACGGCAGTCGCTCCCCGTCACCACGATGAACATGACTTAAATCTGTCATCGGACCATACCCAGGAGATAGCACCTGTAACTGCTCTGGCCTTTGATCCGGAGCAGATCGCGCCATCCGAGGACGGGAAGCTCAACCTCGCCACGGATGCCGCAGTCCCAGCGGCGTAAGAGCCGCACACAGACCCAACCTTGAGTGGAATCTGTGTCACCGGAGCCTCGGACTCATTTCCGGCTACAGGTTCCGAACCATGTGCGTCCACGAGCGTCGAGCTCGATCAGTCATCGACCGTTGAATTCAGCTCCGCGGACATTTTTCGGCACTCGCCTTTGGGAGATGTGTTAAACTCGTTAAGAGCACTATCCTTAGCGGGGGGCTCACAGCCGAATTATATCCGGTTCGAACTGGAGGCTGATGACGGAGAATTTTGCTTCCCACCCACCGCCCACTTCATAGCCACTGTCGAAGACTTAACCGACACGCTCGATTACGGCTCTGAAGACATCGACGGTATGGACGACGATGCCGATGAGGAGCAGAGCCAAAACCCACCGTTTACCGGACGCTGGACGGCCACCTCTTCTTACGACGTGTACATGGTGGATACACCTAAAGAAACTAACAACGATGACAAAGAAAATCCAGTCGAGGATAAACCTCCTGAGACACAGCCAAAGAGCCGGCGTCAGCGGCGCCGCTCTAAGTCACGTCGGGGAAAAGACAGCAATACCGGCATGGGAGAGAACAATACTCCGGACGATGCCGAAGACAACGAAGATCCCGTTTAGGCAACTTCCAAACAGGACAAACGGGAAGACGGGCAAGTCAGCCCTGATGAACAGGCCATACATGTAGACTCGGAGGACATCAATTATCTCCCGCTCTCCGAGGATGAGGTGAGCCTTCCCAATGAGGATTTGATCGTGCCTGAGGAACCTCTCGAGCAGGAGCGCTTTAAGCACCGGCTAATAGCCACTGCAAGGATCCTGAAAAAGAAGCAGCAGCAGCTTCAAGCTGATCAAGACCTGCACAATGATAGATGGACTGAGGTCCTGGCAGTCGAGGAATACGGCCTCAAGCGCCCAGGCAAAAGTTACCCGAAGCGCAAATTGCTAGCTCAGTTCGATGATGAGGCACCGGAGCCCATACCATCATCGCACAATGCGGCTAACCGACCACCACGCGGTCGGGACAAAGCGGCAACTCAACCCGAACACTAGCCCGCCCCACCTCACCGTAAAGGCAGAGACAAAACAGCTCGGGGTTATACATATGACCTTCGGCAGGATCTGGACAGTAGAGCAGGACATACCAGATTGATCTATGGATCGCGAGGACGTGCCCCGACACGCGGCGATGACTATCTACTCAGACGTGACAAGCCTAGTCACGCCCGGGCCAAAAACCACAGACGGACTCCATCGGAGCTACGTCGCAATGTGGCCCGATATAGAGGCTCCGCACACCCTCTTTGCTTCATAGACGAAGTAATGGAGCATGAATTCCCAGAAGGGTTGAAACCCATGAATAGCGAATCATATGATGGAACAACTGATCCCGCAGTATGGATCGAGGATTTCCTTCTCCATATCCATATGGCCCGCGGAGATGACCTTCATGCCATTAAATACCTCGCACTAAAACTCAAAGGGCCAGCTCGGCACTGGTTAAACAGTCTGCCTGAAAACTCTATTGGCAGCTGGGAGGATTTGTAAGACGCCTTCCGCGACAACTTCCAAGGTACATATGTCCGGCCACCAGATGCCGATGACTTAAGTCACATCGTCCAGCAGTCCGGAGAGTCAGCCAGGAAGCTCTGGACTAGGTTCTTAGTTAAAAAGAACCAAATCGTCGACTATCCAGATGCGGAAGCCCTAGCGGCCTTCAAACACAGCGTCCGGGACGAGTGGCTCGCCCGCCACCTCGGTCAAGAAAAACCAAAATCCATGTCAGCCCTTACCGCTCTGATGACCTGCTTTTGCATGGGAGAAGACAGTTGGCTCGCTCGTAGAAGCAACAACGCCAGCAATCCGGGCACTTCCGAAGTCCGAGACGGCAACGGCAAGCCACGACGCAGTAAACACAAACGTCGCAATGATAATGAAGGAACACACGACACAACTGTCAACTCCAGATTCAGCGGCCCCAAATCCGGTCAACGGAAAAAGCCATTAAAGGCAAATAGAGACGGACCATCCAATTTAGACAAGATATTGGATCGGCCCTGCCAGATTCATGGCAACCCCGATAAACCAGCTAATCACACCAACAGAAGCTGTTGGGTCTTCAAACAGGCCGGCAAGCTCAATGCCGAACACAAGGGGAAGAGGCCGCCCGGTGATAGCGACAACGAATAGACTCACCAACCAAATACCGGGGGTCAGAAGCAATTTCCCCCCAAAGTAAAAATAGTGAACATGGTATACTTGACACACACCTCTACATGGGAGCATAAGAAGCGCTCCCTCGAGACAAAGGATCATACTACGGTTACTTCAGCCGAAGTATAAAGCGGTCTTATTAAACCGCATAACTTGTCGGCCATTAAGTCGCCGGTCTCCATTCAACGGGACCGACCAATTTCGGAGCTGGACTAGCAGTTCGTCTTCCGCCATCCGCCTCATATACCTGCGAAATCTATACCGCACATACATAACTATGCACTTAAAATACCCTGGGCATCGGCGGAAGCACAATACGGACGGGCCTACAAGTACTCCCATAACCTCCTTCTTTTTTCTTTTCTAACTACTCTTTCTTTTTCATTATCCTTTACCACAGGTGGCTCAAAGGCCGGTCACCTCACTGACTCTATCGGAGTTCAGGTTCGTACATTCACCCAAAGGCTACTCCTGTTAAGGAGCCCCTTCACTGAGGAAAGGCGGCGCAGACGTGCGACAGGAGGTCCAAAACAACTTTTTGTAGACCGCATTCTCTATCTTGCGAGCCTGTAAAATGCCTTTTTCCTCAGCCGTCGACCCTTGGCATGTCAAATAGCCGGGGTTATGGCGTTATTATCTATAAAATGACGATTGGCATATCACTCAGGTTCCAGTGAACATAATCCGTATCCAGTATTCACTCTTCTCTAAAGAACTGAATTTTGCTCCTTTGGTTGTTTCACACATGCACCCCGACATAACTTGCCAGGGGCTCGATATGGGAACAAAATGAGTTGCCAACAAGTCCGAATAGCTTTATAGCATATTTCGGCGTCGCGAGTTTGGCCTTATATGCATCAGCTCCGAATCATGTCTTGGGTCAATAGTTGGGTTGCCGGCTCCTGTGCTTACTACCTTACGTTCCGCTCTATCGGCTAGGGTAGTAAAGGGAGAACTACTGCGATTGTATTTCCGGTTCATCTGGTCAAACACCTCAGTAGAGAAAGCCAAAAACTGACTGTCGTGATGCGGCGACAGCTGGTCAACCACTCGATGACTTATCGGAATCTTTCACGATTCCCTCCGTATTACACGAAGGACCTTTCTTCAGGTCATACATGTAACACACCATATTGGGATAACCGCGTACATACCAGGGTCTATATCGTAGACCCACCGTAAAACTCCTATGGCTAAGTGAAAGTGTTAACACCCTATAATCTGATTGCCTAGTTCGCCGCATTGACACCTCCTTCATGGACCAAGACGTTGGGTTAAGAGTGATCAAGTGTTTTCCGAACACCCCCGTATTTTCTACGAGGGGGCTGAAGCCGACGACTAGAAAACTTTCAGATTATACAAAAACGGCCGCACAGGAGGAACCAAAGCTTTTAGGCGACACTAAAATGAAAAATAGCTTTATTATATCATAATATTGTCTTTTACAATTTCAATACATTTCACTCGAATATCATGTCTTTTGAGCACTGACCCTCTATCAAGCGGGCACCCTCTAAGACATCCTTGAAATAATGCTCTGGTGCGTGGTGGTCCTTGCCCTTGGGTGGACTCTTCGCTGCAACGTCGGTGGCCTTCATCTTCGCCCAGTATGTCTTGACGCGGGCAAAGGCCATCCGTGCACCTTCAATGCACGTTGACCGCTTAACGGCGTCGATACGCGGCACCGCATCAACAAGTCGCTGCACCAAACCGAAATAACTATCCGGAATTGGCTCGGTCGGCCACAGCCGGACCACGACGTCCTTCATGGCATATCCGGATATCTTGTGGTGCTTTGCCCACTGGGCCATCTGTTCGTTCAGCAACAGCGGACGCTTCGGCATGCTAAACTGCGATCAGAACAGCTTTTCTGTTGCACGTCCTTCTTGCGCTTGGAAAAACTGCATCGCATCCGAGACACTCTTCGACAAGTCCAACAATGCGTCTGAAGAACTCCACACTTGATTAAGCGGGGCATAATTCGGATCGCCGAACTTATTTTGTAACAAAAAGGGCTAACCAGCCGCGATCTCCCTAGCTTGCCGGATCTCTTCCCGGGCCGCTCTAGACTCGGACCGCTCTTCTTTCGCCTCTTGTAAGGCCTTGTCAAGATCAGCCATTCTCGCTTTATTATCCTTCTCGAGAAATTCGCAGCGGCTAGCGGCATCCTTTAGCTCAAGCGCCATCGTGGATATTCTCTCCTCGTATTGGCGCCGAGCAGCCTGTTCGGCCTTTAACTCGGCAGATGCCTTTTCGGCAGCTGCATTGCTAATCCGGGCCTGGTCCTTGGCCTGGGCTAGCTCAGCCCGAAGGATCTCAACTGCGGCGGCACCATCTGTAGTCATTCATATCTCAGTATACAATTCTTAGCGTCATGCTTATATTATAAGCACGTGCATATAATGACTGCCCCGAAAACATACCTTGCGCCTCGTCAAGCCGCCTGTTGATAAGCGTGATGCCATCATCCGCCTCATCAATCTTCCGCTGCAGATCTGCAACCTCTGTAGTTCGAGCAGTAGCCAGGGAGGTAACAGCCTGTGTTCTAATTAATCAGATTATTTCCTGGGCACATCTTTTTTGATCCTCTGATCGCCTCCCTTGGGAAGCCAATCAGAGTCTCAGGGGCTACTATCTATACACAGGTGCATTTTGTGAATAAAACACAATCGGAAATATTATAGTACAAACCTCGAAGCCTCTTAGCAGGCTCGTGAAGGCTTCATTCAATCCGCTTTTCGCAGACAGAACCTTTACAACCACCGTACCCATCAAGGTACGATGTTCCTCTGAGACGGACGCCTGTCGCAGCATGTTCGTCAATATATCCGGCGCTTCTGGATCTCCGGAAGCTACTGTAGGAGTACGGCCTCCCTTCGAAGGGATCCGTTTATTCGTCCCTAGAGTCATCTCCGGCTGTAAGCCGGACAGTGCGGGGCCTTTATTGTTGGCCCCTGGACCCTGGGCTACCGAAGTATCACCTTCGGGTAGTGTCTTCATCATCCCTCGCACCACTTGTTGATCAGGAGAGACCCTCCGGGACGACACCTCGAAGTATTCCGCCCTATTGGGCGAGGAGGCCGGTGGAGGTGTCTCGCTTTCCATCATCTCCGGAAGAAAATCCCCCGAGGAAGAGGATTGTTGAAGAAGACTGTGTGCCGAGCTGCAAAAACATATATTCTAGATGTTACCCTGGTAACAGGAAAGGAAAGGGATATGTTTAAAACACACTTGTTCACTTACGATTTGGCTAAGGGCTTGTCCTCACTGTGGGACTGTGCGATGATGTCGTCCTCCAAGCCCGAGCCGCCCGACAGGGGCATCTTGCCTCGCTTAGGAGCCTTTTCCTCCCAACCTTCGGAGGCGGCCCTTTTCTTACCATGGGGAGAAGGGATGTTGGCTTCTCCTTCACTTTTGTCTTCGGGCGATGGAATTTTGATCTCCCCAGACACAGTGTCTGATATACCTTCGGGATGGAGGCCACCTTTGGTCCTCCCGCTCTTTGCCTTGTCCTCCTTCACAGGCATCTGGTACGGTGCCGGGGCCAGCATCCTTGTTAGTACGGGATCCGTTGAGTCTTCGGGAAGGGGGGCCGAACACCTAATTCGCTCTGCTTTCTTTATCCAGCCCTGGAAGAAGATAGTTTGCTCAGTATCGTATTACGGCATACATAGCTAAAAATTGTTCGGGAATCGAGCGCTTACCGAGGTATCCGGATGGTTGCAGTCGAGGCCGATGTCCTCGGTGGTGTCCGGCCACTGTTTTCGTTTTCCAAAAACAACTTCCACATTCCTTTGTGCGTAGTGCCGAAGAAGTGTTGGAGGGTCCGTGGTCCTTCCGAATTAAACTTCCACATACGGAGAGGCCGCCGCTAGCACGGCAGGGCCCGGCGGACTAGCATTACTTGAATCACGTTGACAAGATCGATGTCCTTCTCAAGGAGGCTCCGGATGCGGCTCTGTAGAGTATGCACTTTGTCAATTGATCCCCAGTCCAGCCCCTTCTTAATCCATGATGCAAGCTATAACAGAGGGCCAGATCGGAACGCAGGTATAGCTTCCCACTTGGTATCGCGGGGTTCAGTGACGTAAAACCACTCCCGCTGCCATAGGTTGGGAGTTTCGGTGAAGGAGCCTTTTGGCCAGAGAGCATTGGTAAGCTTGCTCACTGTAGCACCGCCGCATTCCGCTTGTTCCCCGTCGACTACCTTCGGCTTCACACTAAAGGTCTTGAGCCATAAGCCGAAGTGTGGGGGAATACGGAGAAAGGCCTCGCACGTGATAATGAACACCGAGATGTGAAGGAAAGAATCTGGGGCTTGATCGTGGAAATCTAGTCCGTAATAAAACATGAGCCCCCAGACGAAGGGATGAAGAGCGAATCCTAGCCCTCGGAGGAAGTGGGAGATGAATACAACCCTATCGCCGTATCTGGGAGTAGGAATAACCTGTCCTCGAGTAGGAAGCCTGTGGGGGATCTCCGCGGTCAGGTATCTGGCCGCACGGAGCTTCGCAATGTCCTCCTCTGTAACAGAGGAAGCCACCCATCGGCCCTGTGGGCTGGGTCCGGACATGATTGGGAAGCTTGAAGCAATGAAGTCGAACCTTGGGTGCTAGAACTCGAAGTTGGAAGGGCTGAGGAAAGGGTCGGCGTAAAAAGAGACGACCCTTGGCTCCTTTATAAAGGCAACGGATATCGAACGCCTCCTCCTAAGCCTGAAAACCTGCCTATTCCTAAGGAATCATCCTAATGGAACGGTTGGGTTACCCACGCTCGTATTGATGAGAATCCCGCAATAAGGGGACACGATTTCTGCTTCGACAAGACGTGCCAATGAAAACCGCGCCTCGAAACGTGGAATGGCAGGACAAGAAATGGTTTGAAATAATGACCGGGCAGACGTGATGTCACATTACAAAAAAGTTGTCAGCAGATTGGACTCGTGAAATAGTATACTCTCTGCGGTTGTGTGTGGTACTTGTGTTGCAGATCCGGACATGTTTGTTGCGTCCGAAGACAATCTTGGAGTATTCGGAAAGGGGAACCCGCCTTGCAATGTCAAAGACAATCTGCGCGCAGGACACCTCGTCATTGAAGCCTGGTTCAGGGGCTACTGAGGGAGTCCTGGACTAAGGGGTCCTCGGACGTCCGGCCTGTTGGGCATGGGCCGGACTAGTGGGCTGTGAAGATACAAGACCAAAGACTCTCTCCCATGTCCGGATGGGACTCTCCTTGGCGTGGAAGGCAAGCTTGGCGTCCAAATATGAAGATTCCTTTCTCTGTAACTGACTTTGTACAACCCTAGTCCCCTCCGGTGTCTATATAAACCGGAGGGCATGGTCCGAAGAAGGATCATAATCATAGTCATACAGGCTAGACTTCTAGGGTTTTAGCCATTAGGATCTCGTGGTAGATCAACTCTTGTAATACTCATATTCATCAAGATCAATCAAGCAGGAAGTAGGGTATTACCTCCATCAAGAGGGCCCGAACCTGGGTAAACATCGTGTCCCTCGTCTCCTGTTACCATCGACCTTAGACGCACAGTTCGGAACCCCCTACCCGAGATCCGCCGGTTTTGACACCGACACCAAGCAAAACACATATGATGTGGTGAATAAAAATATAGCCTCAAGTAAAGTTACCGGTAGACGAAGACGAAAGAGGGGATGCCTTCCGGGGATTTTACCTTGGGGTGCCTTGGGCATCCCCAAGCTTAGGCTCTTGCCACTCCTTATTCCAAAATCCATCAAATCTTTACCCAAAAACTTGAAAACTTCACAACACAAAACTTAAACTCAAAATCTCATGAGCTCCGTTAGTATAAGAAAACAGATCACCACCTTAAGGTACTGTAATGAACTCATTCTTTATTTATATTGGTGCCAAACCTACTGTATTTCAACACAAGTAGAGCTATTAAGAAATAACCTCGACACGATATATTTGCGGTTCACACCCGGGCGTAGCAACGAAAATTGATCATGTCATGTGTGGAATGTGCAGACTGGCAATCCAATTGATTAGCCATGCCCCTAGTTAAGGCCAAATTTGGCGTCTTTAGTCTGAATCCACTCGAAGATCTCCTCTATTTCCAATATGCGTGATTTGCACAACCTTGTGATTGTGGAACATATCAATCATAACTGACAATTTGAAACCCTATGTTCGTCGTGCCTATTATTCATAGGTGGGATTTGGGAACACATGGTGGCATATATCCATGTGTTAGTTAGATACTGGCCATGGTAGCACCTATCCTTGTTTATCATTCAAACCCTATATTAATTGGCGTCTACATTTTTTTGAGAGATCCAACTAATCCTTGGCTTTCTTATATTGAGCAGAAGAGTGGCAGGAAACATGTGGAAGTGATCAAGCGATCACAGTGGAAAAGAGGAAGAACAAAAACGTAGCATCTTACCGAAACTTTTCTCAACCCGGAACCCCTAGAGGGGTCTCTAAGGAGCGTGCCCTGTTGGAAATATGCCCTAGAGGCAATAATAAAATGGTTATTATTATGATTCCTTGTTCATGATAATTGTCTATTGTTCATGCTATAATTGTGTTATCCGGAAATCGTAATACATGTGTGAATACATAGACCACAACATGTCCCTAGTGAGCCTCTAGTTGACTGGCTCGTTGATCAATAGATGGTTACGGTTTCCTAACCATGGACATTGGATGTCATTGATAACAGGATCCTAACCATGGAGAATGATGTGATGGACAAGACCCAATCCTAAGCATAGCACAAGATCGTGTAGTTCGTCTGCTAAAGCTTTTCTAATGTCAAGTATCTTTTCCTTAGACCATGAGATTGTGCAACTCCCGGATACCGTAGGAGTACTTTGGGTGTGCCAAACGTCACAACGTAATTGGGTGGCTATAAAGGTACACTACGGGTATCCCCGAAAATGTATGTTGGGTTGGCACGAATCGAGACTGGGATTTGTCACTCCGTATGACGGAGAGGTATCTCTGGGCCCACTCGGTAAGACATCATCGTAATGAGCTCAATGTGACTAAGGGGTTGGTCACGGGATGATGTGTTATGGAATGAGTAAAGAGACTTGCCGTAACGAGATTGAACAAGGTATCGGTATACCGACGATCGAATCTCGTGCAAGTGCTATACCGGTAGACAAAGGGAATCGTATACGGGATTGATTGAATCCTTGACATTGTGGTTCATCCGATGAGATCATCGTGGAACATGTGGGAGCCAACATGGGTATCCAGATCCCGCTATGGATTATTGGCCGGAGAGATGTCTCGGTCATGTCTGTATAGTTCCCGAACCCGTAGGGTCTACACACTTAAGGTACGATGACGCTAGGGTTATAGGGAATAGATGTACGTGGTTACCGAATGTTGTTCGGAGTCCCGCATGAGATCCCGGACGTCACGAGGAGTTCCGGAATGGTCCAGAGGTGAAGATTTATATATGGGAAGTCCAGTTCAGTCACCGGAAAGGTTTCGGGGTTTATCGGTATTGTACCGAGACCACCGAAGGGGTTCCGGGGGTCCACCGGGAGGGTCCACCTGCCCCGAAGGACCTAATGGGATGTAGTTGGATGGGAACCAGCCCCCTTAGTGGGCTGGTGCGCCGCCCCCCCCCCCCCAAGGGCCCAAGGCGCCTACGGTTGGAAATCCTAGGGGGCCGTTGCCCCCCCCCCCCCCCCCCCCGTGGAGCGGGCGCCCCCCCTAGTTGGAAACCCTAAGGGGGCCGCTGCCCCGGGGGCCGGCCCCCCTCCCCTTCCTCTATATATAGTGGGGGTTTTGGGGCTGCCAGAGACACGAGTCTCCCTCTCTCTTGGCGCAGCCCTACCCCTCTCCCTCCTCGTCTCTCGCAGTGCTTGGCGAAGCCCTGCTGGAGTGCCACGCCCCTCCACCACCACCACGTTGTCGTGGTGCTGCTGGATGGAGTCTTCGCCAACCTCTCCCTCTCTCCTTGCTGGATCAAGGTGCGGGAGACGTCACTGGGCTGCACGTGTGTTGAACGCGGAGGCACCGATGTTCGGTGCTTAGATCGGATTCGGCCGCGATCTGAATCGCTTCGTGTACGACTCCACCAACCGCGTTCTTGCAACGCTTCCGCATCGCGATCTTCAAAGGTATGAAGATGCACTCCCCTCTCGTTGCTAGTAAACTCCATAGATTGATCTTGGTGATGCGTAGAAATTTTTTAATTTCTGCAACGATCCCCAACAGTGGCATCATGAGCTAGGTCTATGCGTAGTTTCTATGCACGAGTAGAACACAAGTTGTTGTGGGCGTCGATTTTGTCAATTTACTTGCCGTTAATAGTCTTATCTTGATTCGGCGGCATCGTGGGATGAAGCGGCCCGGACCGACCTTACACGTACGCTTACGTGAGACAGGTTCCACCGACTGACATGCACTAGTTGCATAAGGTGGCTAGCGGGTGTCTGTCTCTCCCACTTTAGTCAGATCGGATTCGATGAAAAGGGTCCTTATGAAGGGTAAATAGAAATTGGCATATCACGTTGTGGTTTTCGCGTAGGTAAGAAACGTTCTTGCTAGAAACCTATAGCAGCCACGTAAAATTTGCAATAACAATTAGAGGACGTCTAACTTGTTCTTGCAGCATATGCCGTGTGATGTGATATGGCCAAAAGGATGTGATGAATGATATATGTGATGTATGAGATTGATCATGTTCTTGTAATAGGAATCACGACTTGCATGTCGATGAGCATGACAACCGGCAGGAGCCATAGGAGTTGTCTTAATTTATTGTATGACCTGCGTGTCAATGAAAACGCCATGTAATTACTTTACTTTATTGCTAACCGTTAGCCATAGTAGTAGAAGTAATAATTGGCGAGACAACTTCATGAAGACACGATGATGGAGATCATGATGATGGAGATCATGGTGTCATGCCGGTGATGATGATGATCATTTCGCCCCGAAGATGGAGATCAAAAGGAGCAAAATGATATTGGCCATATCATGTCACTATTTGATTGCATGTGATGTTTATCATGTTTTACATCTTATTTGCTTAGAACGACGGTAGCTTAAATAAGATGATCCCTCGCAATAATTTCAAGAAAGTGTTCCCCCTAACTGTGCACCGTTGCGAAGGTTCGTTGTTTCGAAGCACCACGTGATGATCGGGTGTGATAGATTCTAACGTTCGAATATAACGGGTGTAAGCCAGATTTACACACGCAATACACTTAGGTTGACTTGACGAGCCTAGCATGTACAGACATGGCCTCGGAACACGGAAGACCGAAAGGTCGAACATGAGTCGTATAGAAGATACGATCAACATGAAGATGTTCACCGATGATGACTAGTCCGTCTCACGTGATGATCGGACACGGCCTAGATGACTAGAGGGATGTCTATCTAAGTGGGAGTTCATTAAATAATTTGATTAGATGAACTTAATTATCATGAACATAGTCTAGAACTTTGCAATATATCTTGTAGATCAAATGGCCCACGCTAGTGTTGCCCTCAACTTCAACGCGTTCCTAGAGAAAACCAAGCTGAAAGACGATGGTAGAAACTACACAGACTAGGTCCGTAACCTGAGGATTATCCTCATAGCTGCCAAGAAAGCATATGTCCTTGACGCACCGCTAGGTGATGCACCTATTTTCCCAGCAACTCAAGACGTTATGAACGCCTGGCAGTCGCGTAGTGATGATTACTCCCTGGTTCAGTGCGGCATGCTTTACAACTTAGAACCGGGGCTCCAAAAGCGTTTTGAGCAGCACGGAGCATATGAGATGTTCGAAGAGCTGAAAATGGTTTTCCAAGCTCATGCCCGGGTCGAGAGATATGAAGTCTCCGACAAGTTCTACAATTGTAAGATGGAGGAGAATAGTTCTGTCAGCGAGCACATACTCAAAATGTGTGGGTTGCACAACCGCTTATCTCAGCTGGGAGTTAATCTCCCGGATGATGCGGTCGTTGACAGAATCCTTCAGTCGCTCCCACCTAGCTACAAGAGCTTTGTGATGAACTTCAATATGCAGGGGATGGAAAAGACCATTCCTGAGGTATATTCAATGCTGAAATTAGCGGAGGTGGAGATCAAAAAGGAACATCAAGTGTTGATGATGAATAAAACCACTAAGTTCAAGAAAGGCAAGGGTAAGAAGAACTTCAAGAAGGACGGCGAGGGAATTGCCGCGCCCGGTAAGCCAGTAGCCGGGAAGAAGCCAAAGCATGGACCCAAGCCTGAGACTGAGTGCTTTTATTGCAAGTGAAACGGTCACTGGAAGCGGAACTGCCCCAAGTACTTAGCGGCTAAGAAGGCCGGCAATACCAAAGGAGCTGCGAAATAAGCGGAGACTGGCGAAGGACGAGGTGATGATGAGCGTCAGGAATGGTTCCAAGGTCGATGTGATCGCCGTCGGCATGCTACCTCTACATTTACCTACGGGGTTAGTTATAAACCTCAATAATTGTTATTTAGTGCCAGCTTTGAGCATGAACATTGTATCTGGATCTCGTTTAATGCGAGATGGCTACTCATTTAAATCTGAGAATAATGGTTGTTCTATTTATATGAGAGATATGTTTTATGGTCATGCCCCGCTGGTCAATGGTTTATTCTTATTGAATCTCGAACGTGATGTTACACATATTCATAGTGTGAATGCCAAAAGATGTAAGGTTGATAATGATAGTCCCACATACCTGTGGCACTGCCGCCTTGGTCACATTGGTGTCAAACGCATGAAGAAACTCCATGCAGATGGACTTTTGGAGTCTCTTGATTATGAATCATTTGACACATGCGAACCATGCCTCATGGGCAAAATGACCAAGACTCCGTTCTCCGGAACAATGGAGCGAGCAACCAACTTATTGGAAATCATACATACTGATGTGTGCGGTCCAATGAGCGTTGAGGCTCGCGGTGGTTATCGTTATGTTCTCACCCTCACTGATGACTTAAGTAGATATGGGTATGTCTACTTAATGAAACACAAGTCTGAGACCTTCGAAAAGTTCAAGGAATTTCAGAGTGAGGTTGAGAATCAACGTGACAAAAAAATAAAGTTCTTACGATCAGATCGTGGGGGAGAATATTTGAGTCACGAATTTGGCACGCACTTAAGGAAATGTGGAATTGTTTCACAACTCACGCCGCCTGGAACACCTCAGCGTAATGGTGTGTTCGAACGTCGTAATCGCACTCTGTTGGACATGGTGCGATCTATGATGTTTCTTACCGACCTACCGCTATCATTTTGGGGATATGCTTTAGAGACTGCCGCATTCACTTTAAATAGGGCTCCGTCGAAATCCGTTGAGACGACACCGTATGAATTATGGTTTGGGAAGAAACCTAAGCTGTCGTTTCTGAAAGTTTGGGGATGCGATGCTTATGTCAAGAAACTTCAACCTGAAAAGCTCGAACCCAAGTCGGAAAAATGCGTCTTCATAGGATACCCTAAGGAAACTATTGGGTATACCTTCTGCCTCAGATCCGAAGGCAAGATCTTTGTTGCCAAGAATGGATCCTTTCTAGAGAAAGAGTTTCTCTCGAAAGAAGTAAGTGGGAGGAAAGTGGAACTTGATGAAGTACCGCCTCTCGAACCGGAGAGTAGCGCAGCACAGGAAAATGTTTCTGCGGTGCCTACACCAACTAGAGAGAAAGTTAATGATGATGATCAAGTTACTTAGGATCAAGTTACTACTGAACTTTGTAGGTCCACAAGGACACGTTTCGCACCAGAGTGGTATGGTAACCCTGTCCTGGAAATTATGTTGTTAGACAATGGTGAACCTTCGAACTATGAAGAAGCGATGGCGGGCCCGGATTCCGACAATTGGCTTGAAACCATGAAATCCGAGATAGGATCCATGTATGAAAACGAAGTATGGACTTTAACTGACTTGCCCGATGATCGGCGAGCCATAGAAAATAAATGGATCTTTAAGAAGAAGACAGACGCGGATGGTAATGTGACCATCTATAAGGCTCGACTTGTCTCTAAGGGTTATCGACAAGTTCAAGGGGTTGACTACGATGAGACTTTCTCACCCGTAGCGAAGCTGAAATCCGTCCGAATCATGTTAGCAATTGTCGCGTTCTATGATTATGAGATATGGCAAATGGATGTCAAAACGGCATTCCTTAATGGTTTCCTTAAGGAAGAATTGTATATGATGCAGCCAGAAGGTTTTGTCGATCCTAAGAATGCTGACAAGGTGTGCAAGCTCCAACGCTCAATCTATGGGCTGGTGCAAGCATCTCAGAGTTGGAACATTCACTTTGATGAGATGATCAAAGCGTTTGGGTTTACGCAGACTTATGGAGAAGCCTGTGTTTACAAGAAAGTGAGTGGGAGCTCTGTAGCGTTTCTCATATTATATGTGGATGACATACTATTGATGGGAAATGATATAGAATTCTTGGAAAGCATAAAGGCCTACTTGAATAAGTGTTTTTCAACGAAGGACCTTGGAGAAGCTGCTTATATATTAGGCATCAAGATCTATAGAGATAGATCGAGACGCCTCATTGGTCTTTCACAAAGCACATACCTTGACAAGATATTGAAGAAGTTCAATATGGATCAGTCAAAGAAGGGGTTCTTGCCTGTATTGCAAGGTGTGAGATTGAGCGCGGCTCAAAGCCCGACCACGGCAGAAGATAGAGAAAAGATGAGTGTCATCCCCTATGCCTCGGCCATAGGGTCTATTATGTATGCCATGCTGTGTACCAGACCTGATGTAAACCTTGCCGTATGTTTGGTAGGAAGGTACCAAAGTAATCCTGGCATGGAACACTGGACAGCGGTCAAGAATATCCTGAAGTATCTGAAAAGGACTAAGGATATGTTTCTCGTTTATGGAGGTGATGAAGAGCTCGTCGTAAAGGGTTACGTCGATGCTAGTTTCGACACAGATCTGGATGACTCCAAGTCACAAACCGGATACATGTATATTTTGAATGGTGGGGCAGTCAGCTGGTGCAGTTGCAAGCAAAGTGTCGTGGCGGGATCTACATGTGAAGTAGAGTACATGGCAGCCTCGGAGGCAGCACAAGAAGCAGTCTGGATGAAGGAGTTCATCACCGACCTAGGAGTTGTTCCCAATGCGTCGGGCCCAATGACTCTCTTCTGTGACAACACTGGAGCTATTGCCCTTGCCAAGGAGCCCAGGTTTCACAAGAAGACCAGGCATATCAAGCGTCGCTTCAACTCCATTCGTGAAAATGTTCAAGGTGGATACATAGAGATTTGTAAGGTGCATACGGACCTGAATGTCGCAGATCCGTTGACTAAACCTCTTCCACGTGCAAAGCATGATCAACACCAGAACTCTATGGGTGTTCGATTCATCACAATGTAACTAGGTTATTGACTCTAGTGCAAGTGGGAGACTATTGGAAATATGCCCTAGAGGCAATAATAAAATGGTTATTATTATATTTCCTTGTTCATGATAATTGTCTATTGTTCATGCTATAATTGTGTTATCCGGAAATCGTAATACATGTGTGAATACATAGACCACAACATGTCCCTAGTGAGCCTCTAGTTGACTAGCTCGTTGATCAATAGATGGTTACGGTTTCTGGACATTGGATGTCATTGATAACGGGATCACATCATTAGGAGAATGATGTGATGGACAAGACCCAATCCTAACCATAGCACAAGATCGTGTAGTTCGTCTGCTAAAGCTTTTCTAATGTCAAGTATCTTTTCCTTAGACCATGAGATTGTGCAACTCCCGGATACCGTAGGAGTACTTTGGGTGTGCCAAACGTCACAACGTAACTGGGTGGCTATAAAGGTACACTACGGGTATCCCCGAAAGTGTCTGTTGGGTTGGCACGAATCGAGACAGGGATTTGTCACTCCGTATGACGGAGAGGTATCTCTGGGCCCACTCGGTAAGACATCATCGTAATGAGCTCAATGTGACTAAGGGGTTGGTCACGGGATGATGTGTTACGGAAGGAGTAAAGAGACTTGCCATGACGAGATTGAACAAGGTATCGGTATACCGACGATCGAATCTCGTGCAAGTGCTATACCGGTAGACAAAGGGAATCGTATACGGGATTGATTGAATCCTTGACATCGTGGTTCATCCGATGAGATCATCTTGGAACATGTGGGAGCCAACATGGGTATCCAGATCCCGCTGTTGGTTATTGGCCGGAGAGATGTCTCGGTCATGTCTGCATAGTTCCCGAACCCGTAGGGTCTACACACTTAAGGTTCGATGACGCTAGGGTTATAGGGAATAGATGTACGTGGTTACCGAATGTTGTTCGGAGTCCCGGATGAGATCCCGAATGTCACGAGGAGTTCCGGAATGGTCCGGAGGTGAAGATTTATATATGGGAAGTCCAGTTTCAGTCACCGGAAAGGTTTCGGGGTTTATCAGTATTGTACCGGGACCACCGAAGGGGTTCCGGGGGTACACCGGGAGGATCCACCTGCCCCGAAGGACCTAATGGGCTGTAGTTGGGTGGGAACCAGCCCCTTAGAGCATCTCCAGCCGCGCCCCCAACAGGCCCCCCAGGCCACTTTTTTGGCGCCGGCGCCAAAAAACGCCCCAGTCGCGCCCACAGGACGCCAAAAATCGCCGGTTCGGCCTTTTTTTCGCCCGACGGCCACAGGCCGAACCCGGCGCACTGGGGGGCAATTGGGGGCTCCGGCGCAAGGGAAAAGCGCGGCTGGCCCACACCATCAGCGGAAAAGTCAAGGTTTTCTTCCCCGACTCGCCTCCCACCCCCCGCGCCCTCGGCTGCCACTAGCTATATCCCGGCACCGCCCACCGCCCTTTACCGCTAGATAGCCATTCCCCACCGGAAAAATAGCAGAGCTTCGCCGTGGCAGCCCCTCCAACAGCAGCTGGGCGTTTCCGGCCGCGGAGGGGCAGTTCAGCGGCGGGTACACGCCCACCGGGCGCAAGGTGCTCGGCGATTTGCCTGCCTCGGCGATGGACTCGGATGACGAGGAAGCGCTCGCCGCGCTGCTGGAGGAGGAAGCCGAGGCCGACGTCCAGGAAGAAGAGCATCTCATGGTGCTCGCCGCCCTCGCCCAGCTGCTGGCGAGCAATGAAAAGCCGCGGCGAGGTGGCTCGGCGCCGGGGCGGGTGAAAGCAAAGAACCGGCATCGTCTCGAAGGCTACTGCATGCTCTACTCCGACTACTTCGCCGATGCTCCACTTCACGGCGAGAAAACATTTCGGCGCCGTTATCGGATGAGCCGAAAGCTCTTCCTCAGGATTGTGAATTCCATCCGGGAGTTCGACAACTACTTCAAGTGCAAGATGGATTGCACCGGCGCCCTTGGATTCACCTCCATCCAGAAGTGCACGACAGCGATGAGGATGCTTGCATACGGAGCTCCCGGTGATTCACTCGACGACTATGGGCGCATGGCCGAGTCCACCAGCATAGAGTGTTTCTACAAGTTCTGTCGGGCAGTGGTGGCAGTGTTTGGACCGCAATACTTGAGAACACCCAATGCGGAAGACACTGCTCGGATCCTAGCACAGAATGCAGCAAGAGGATTTCCTGGGATGCTTGGAAGCATCGACTGCATGCATTGGAAATGGAAGAATTGCCCATTTGCTTGGCAGGGGATGTACAAAGGCGCCAAAGGCGGTTGCAGTGTGGTACTTGAGGCGGTGGCCACACAGGACCTCTGGATTTGGCACTCCTTCTTTGGTATGCCAGGAACTCACAATGACATCAACGTGCTGCAGTGCTCTCCTGTCTTTGCCAAGCTTGTTGAAGGTCATTCTCCTCCGGTGAACTTCGAGATCAATGGGCGGCACTACAACAAGGGGTACTATCTAGCTGATGGCATCTATCCGAGATGGTCGACATTTGTGAAGACGATCTCAAACCCTGTGCCAGGAGGCAAGAACGCCTGGTTTGCGAAGATTCAGGAGGCTTGCAGGAAGGATGTCGAGCGGGCATTTGGTGTGCTCCAATCTCGATTTGCTGTTGTCCGGTACCCCGCTCAGACCTGGTCCAAAGATCAAATGTGGGAGATTATGACTTGCTGTGTCATCTTGCACAACATGATCATCGAGAGCGAGCAAGAAGACCCAGTGTTTGACACTGAACCATACTACAGGCAGGGTCCTCTAGCCGAAGTTGATCACCAGCTACCGGCAACCTGGACTGCCTATCTCAGTATGCGTCAGGAGATCCGAGACCCACAGGTGCATCATCAACTGCAGAAAGATCTGATTGAGCACCTATGGAGGCTCAAGGGGACGCCGTGTGATGAAATATGAGTTTTTATTTGTTGAACTATATAATTTGTATTGAACTATTTGTTGTTGTACTATTTTGTTGAAGTATTTGATTTTTTCTGTGATGAAATATGTGATAAGAAAAAATTGTGTTGATAATTGAATGCCGAGACACGGCGAACCACGCCGAATATGGGCCTATTCTCGCCCATATGGGCCCTTTATTCGCCGAAATGGGGCTGAAAAGTGGGCCAATTTCGGCGCCTGGGGGCGACGACTGGGCGCAAATCCGCCCCCAGCGCCGATTGTATCGCCGGCTCTCCCCCAGGGGGCGATTTTTATGCGTCCTTGGGGGGCCAACGGCTGGAGATGCTCTTAGTGGGCTAGTGCGCCCCCCCCCCCCAAGGGCCCAAGGCGCCTAGGGTTGGAAACCCTAGGGGGCCGCTGCGCCCCCCCTAGTTGGAAACCCTAAGGGGGTCGCTGCCCCCCCTAGGGGCCGCCCCCCCTCTAGATGGATCTAGGGGGCCGCCCCCCCTCCCCTTCCCCTATATATAGTGGGGGTTTTGGGGCTGCCAGAGACACGAGTCTCCCTCTCTCTTGGCGCAGCCCTACCCCTCTCCCTCCTCGTCTCTCGCAGTGCTTGGCGAAGCCCTGCTGGAGTGCCACGCTCCTCCACCACCACCACGCCATCGTGCTGCTGCTGGACGGGGTCTTCCCCAACCTCTCCCTCTCTCCTTGCTGGATCAAGGCGCAGGAGACGTCACCGGGCTGCACGTGTGTTGAACGCGAAGGCACCGTTGTTCGGTGCTTAGATCGGATTCGGCCGCGATCTGAATCGCTTCGTGTACGACTCCATCGACCGCGTTCTTGCAATGCTTCCGCATCGCGATCTTCAAAGGTATGAAGATGCATTCCCCTCTCGTTGCTAGTAAACTCCATAGATTGATCTTGGTGATGCGTAGAAAATTTTAATTTCTGCAACGATCCCCAACATGCCCCTGCTAGCCGTCATAGTTCATTGTCCCTTTGAATGGCAGCAATGACGGAGGTTGTCAGGGAGCAGACCTTGCGAAAAGATCACACTTTCTCTCCTACCAAATCTGCCAAGTGACCATGATCAACATAGTTTTGATCCTCTTGCGCACCCAAGCCTGCATTCTGTCGAGCACCATGCGGATTTGGTCGATGGATTAACTTGCCTCAGTTCAAGCAACATGGTTGAGGGAGACGCATCACGACCATTGGGTGGTTCTTTGCTAGACTCCAAGATAAGATGGCAGTTCTAGAATAGGTGATGGAAGATTTAAGATTGCGCATACTCATGGGGCAGAAATAGCTATTCTCCCACCCACTTCTCTGCAATCTGTCATTGCACCAAAGCATGTCTTTGCATCAGCAACCAAGTGAAGATTTGATTTGAGAATGGGTACGGGAAGGAAATGAATGTTTTGATTTAGTTGAGGTTCTGGTAAGATTTGGTTTGATTTGGGTATGGGTAGAGGAACGTAAGGATTTTTATCTAGTTTAGGTTTTGGTCAAATTTGATTTGACTTGATTGAGTTAATGCAGGACATGGTTTTGATAAAATTTGATTGGTTTGGGTATGATTTGATCTGATTTGCGTATGAATAAGGGAAGTTCTCATTTCATTGATTTGATTTGATTGAGTTAATGTAAGACATGGATTTGGTAAGATTAGATTTGAGTTAATACGACGCATTATTAATAGAAGGACATGGAAAGGAATGTACCGATTTGGTTTAAATTATTCCAAACATGGGGGCGTGGAGAGGAAAACCCAAGGTAGAGGGAAGAAGAAAGAGGTGGGAGAACGTGCCAACTCCCCATTAATAATACAGATATGTCCGTGCGAACAACCCGACCACTCCCGTACAAAAAAGGGCACCCAACTGGTTCCCCTATACCCATCCCATTTGTTTGGGTTATTTAACACCCCCCATATCCAGCCAATATGTGGGTATTTATGGGGAGGTCCGGTCGCATATGTGAAAGGACCAAGATGTCACCTAGAGGAGGGTTGAATAGGCATTTTTAACAACTTGTATAAACACACCTTTACTGGTTTATCGCCCCCACGGTTGAAATTGATCCTCTCGTCGAGACTTTAGATGACCTGGATAGGCTTCATCTTCAACGGATCTTCATAGAGATGAGAACTTGGACATGACGATGGCTCACAGATGGCGATGACCAAACATGTGAACTCTCACGACTCTTTGACTCATCATACTCGCCCAGACGAAGATCTTGATGAGTTCCACAACACCTATCGGCCAGAGGGGGTGAATGTGAGATTTTTAACAAATTACTCAAAGGAAGCAATTTCTTCATAGAAAGAGAGACTGAGTAGTAAGAAGAAATACTTGCAAGAATAAAAACTAAGCCAAACATGCATGGAAGCAAACATGGTAAAGTACTACAAGACAAAAGACCAAACAAAACATGCACATTGGAATATGTAAGTCTTTCGGAAAAAAAATCATACAACTGAGGAGACAAAGTCTTCACAACACGAGTAGTGAAAGTAAAGAGGTGAAGAAATGAAACCTCTTGCTCGGTGAAGACAATGTATTTGTTTGGCCAGTTCAATTTGTTGTGGCAACTCTATGTCTGGTTGGAGAGGCTGAGATTTAACTTAGAAGACCATGTCATCAGCTTATTCTCCTTGAGCTAAGCTCACTTAGACCTCACCCAATCACCCGTGGTAACTCTTCAAGGTAGACTTTTGAATCCTTCACATACTTGTTCTTCGGTGTTCCACATTGAATCTTGGAAGCTGTGAACTTGACTCCTAACCATGTGGAAGATCACAGTCTTCAAGTGAGTAATAAGTTGGTTCACTTAAAACAGATTCTTCAGTGATGCTTAGTCACTTTGGCTCTGTGTATTTAGGATTTTTCCTCACTGGGATCCACTCAAATTCTTCGGAGGACGGGTTGCTCTAAATGACAATTGTAATGCAATACTAGCAACCACCTACTAATGGTGGAAGGGGGTGTCTATTTATAGTCGGAGCAATCTCGAGCCCGAAATGACCAATATGGGCATGAGCCACTTCACTGGCCAACCGACATGTGTCCAATGGTTGGATTTCAAACACACGCGAAAAATTTACATGAGAAATAAGTAAAGTTGTCTCAACCACAGGAAGAGATTTCACTCAAGTCTTCATTCAAAGAAATAGGTTTAGGTTGAGCATCACTTCATACAGTCTTCGTGTCACCTTAACCCCTCTTAATAGTACAATGTTCCCTATAACTCAAGTATGAAGGAAAATAACTACAAAAGGAGTAACCCTTCACGTTCCAAGTCTTCAAGCTAATTCTTCATGAAGGGACACCAAAGTCGTCAATTTTTCATACATTTTAGGGGTCATTTACGATGGTTAAAACTAATCTCCACGGAGTTTCTCCTATGTATACTCACAAGCACAATAGTCCCTTAACTATTTTGTCTTCAATACTCAAAAATCACAGGGGCACTAGATGCACTTACATCTAACACCATACCTCGACACCACCGCTCCCATAAGTGACCTCCTTCCACTGACTTGTCGACGACACGGTGTCATCTCTCTCCTTGTCGCTTCACAGAATAATGATCGCTCGATCCTCCTCATCGTCGTGTCGAACAACTATTGCCCGCCCTAGGCGCTAGTAGGGTCGCCACCCTAGGGCAAGCACAACTTCAAATACTTGACCTTGCTCTAAGACCAATTATTGGGATGCACCCTTAGGATTGATTACATAGAAAACTTTAGCCAAGGGCCCTTGTCGTGCCCTTTTTTTAAACCCCACCGCGGACCAAACCCTAGTCACCCTCGATTGCCCCGCTCCCAGTCCTCTCTCCGTCCTTGCCCCTCCCATCGCCGACATCTGTCGCCACCATGTATGTACGACTCCAGCAGCGGCTCCTCCTCGTGAGGCCAACCCCATTGATTGGGACGCCCTCAGGATGAAGTTGGTCGAGGAGCTAGCCATCCGCGTCACCCTTCGCTAGTAGCGGATGGATATGGCGGAAGCTTGAGCTCCGCGGCCTTCCTGGTGGCCCGCCATGGCTCCTTCAGGCCCCACTCGATGACGCTGGCTTGTGGTGGTCCACACCTGCCTCTATGGCCTGGTATGGCTCTTGTAGCTCCGCCCCCGCTCCTCCAGGCCCATGGTGGGTCCTTTCACCTTTGAGCCCACAGCGGCAGCTCCCTTAGTCGGAGGCGTGGGAAGCTCGCCGCGTGAGGTAGGCGAGTAAATTGCTCAAAACCACCACATTTATGGTTAGGATACGCCCAAACTACCGCTTTTGTCAAAAATCACAAAAGACCACCGTTTCTGGGCCAAGCGAGTAATAAATCCCACTTATTCGAAACTGGGCCGCGACTAAGCACAAAACTGACTGGTTGGACCCATATGCCAGACTGGCGTGGCATATCTACATGGACAATACGCTGAGGTGGCCAAGGGTCCCACATGTCAGCCCACACCTCCTTCCTCCTCACATCTCTCTTCCCCTCTCTCTTCCTACCCGGCACAGGCGGCAGCGCTCGAGCCGTGGACGTCCCAGCCGGCCTGAGCTCGGTAGTGCTGCAGGATGGCGGAGCTCAGGGGCACTCGTCGACGACTAGCAGCGGCGAGCGGCTCGGGCGGAGCATCTCCTCGCGCTGGATGATGCTGCACATGACAACCACTTGAGCAGCGGCGACTAGGACTCCAGCGACGCAGGGAACGGCAGGACCAGAGCATAGGGAGGCGCAGGGGAGGTCGAGGGCGAGGCGGGTCTCGCCACCAGAGGCTCTCGCCTCGGCTGCCCGCGGCATGGCCAGGGGCTCCCACCACGACCCACCGCAGGAGGCTCCTCCAGATGATGGGGCTCGCTGGTCCACTAGTGGATCGAGTCAACGCAGACAAACGGGACGACCCAGGACGCAGGGGATCGAGGCAGTTGGCGGCGTCGATGAAAGGGGCCCTGCGGTGGGGGGTTGGACCCCGTTTTGGACAGGAAACAATGGCGGAGGGTGGATCTGGAGGGGGGAGGTCGATTCCGGTCGGATCCGGAGTCTCCCGGTGCGGTGGTTCACGGCGGCGTTGGCGAGCTCCATGGCGCCATGTGGTAGGTCACGGGACAGAGAGACAAGAAAGAACCAGAGAAACATGAGAGATAGGGAAGAGGGAGTGACATGTGGGACCCTTGGCCACTTCAGCGTATTGTCCACGTAGATATGCCACGTCGCTCCGACATGTGGGTCCAACCGGTCAGTTTTATACTTTGTCACGGCTCAGTTTCGAATCGGTGGGATTTGTTACTCACTTGACGCAGAAACGGTGGTCTTTTGTGATTTTTTTGACAAAAGCGATAGTTTAGAAGTACCCTAGCCATAAATATTGTGGTTTTGAGCAATTTACTCGAGGTAGGCAGCCCGTGCCGGATCTAGCCGCTCCGTTTGCTACCAATACGCAGTCGCCCTTAATGTAGTTTCTTCTGCTGTCCTGTGTGGGGGCTATGGAATTTTAGAAACTCTATTGTTTTTAATTGGGTTTCTTGGATTTCTATAAAGCAGGTGCTAGGGCTGGTCTCTCGATACCTGAGAGAGTGGACAAAACCGTTCCAGGATTTACAGGAAGGGCTGCTGGGGGAGTGTTTCAGAACTCATTGTGGCTGCGACTGAAAGCCCCATTTGCCCTGGAACCAGATTGAGGCATTGCACGCAGTGGTTTGGTGCTATCTCATGGAAGGAGGTGACTGGGGGATGCTACTCATGGAGGGAGGACTACGCTGGCATACCAGAAGCAGCAGGAAAGAAAACCGGGAGCCCCTGATTATCGAAAAAAAAGTAGTCACCATAACTAATTTAATGCTCTGAGATCTGCGATCGAGAGTTGTTACTACCTTCTTCTCGGAAGCTACGTCCACGTGATGAGCTAGATAGAATACGTTCTAGTCCACATGCATGCATGTGTTCGTGGATCTACATCTAGCCAACTACGCTGCCATGCTCTAGGAATCTATCTATAGGTACCACTTGCCCACCCCTTTCTCTCTATTCAGTTCTCACATGTACTACATGTAGTACTACTGTAGATAATATATATTCAGCTCATATCTATAGGTTTGGAGTTAATGAAGTCTACCATCTCTCTGGTCCGAGCTCCCTATCGAAAATTAGTCGACCATGGCAAGCCCCTCCGATTTCCCTGTCGCTCATTCCCGTGCTGTCTTGGAGAGCAGTGAGTTCATCTTCCCCAAGCTCTATCTTTTCCATCCCCTCCGTGACACAGATGGTGGGCAAATCACAATAATAGATGTGAATGGTACTTCCGGTTTCGGTGCGACGATCGTTAACAACTGGGCGATACACGATGGACCGGACCCCAATGCCGCCATTGTTGCCCGTGCTGAAGGCCTGCGTATCAGTGCAGGCAGCTGGCACAATAGTTTCAGCATAGTTTTTGAGATTGCAAGGTACGCATGTATACCACGTGATCCATAAATATGGTTATATATATAGTTACTTACATTAGAAAATGGATTATTTTTGCTCCCGAGCTTTCAGCCTTACTATTTTTTTTTCAACTTCGAAAAGTGAATTTCCCTGTTTTGAAAAGCTTTATAGAAATTCCGAATTATGATAATCACCTTTTGCATGAAAACGTTAGCAGTTTCAACTTTCAAGGCTTCAAGCTACTCGGGGAAAACTCAAAAAGTAGTGCTCCCTTTAATTGTCGCTCACTTAGTACTCCCTCCGTCTAGGTGTATAAGTCATCTTACGAAAACCAAATAATCCAAAAACACTTAGGCGCGGTGCATTAACTTCTACCTCGTTTCTTGTTGCCCGTGCTTGCCCCCGGTCCTTGGCGCCCCCGGGCTTGCCCGGCGGCTGCCTCAGGCGGCGGCAAGGAAGGGAAGAGGGGGGGGGGGGGGGGGGGGGGGTTGAGGAGGAGGGGCGGCTAGGGTTGGATCTAAAAATTGATTTGATTAAGTAGTGGTCTAATTGACTCTTACCTTTTTACCTCCCATGTGAAAAGAGGGGGTAAGAAGGAGCATGTTAAAATTACTCAAAAAATAATGTTATATTAAGGATGACAAGGGTAGAGATCTACAAAACCCCTTAATGTCCTGCAAATAACGGAATACGCATAATTGTTGCCTTGTTAGTGTGCGATGCGTTATGTGATTATTGTTAAATTGTAAAATGCATGTGACGTTATGTGATTATCGTTAAACTGTAAAATGCATGTGATTTACTGAACGGGATAGAGATTCATCAAGATGTCAGATTTCCAGAAAGCTCATGTCATCTACTGCATGTCAATTTGAAGATGCCTTCCATAGCTTCTTTGGTTTTGCTGCCCACGTTGTTTCATCCTCTGTTTTCCTGATATGCTCTGTTTTGAGGTGGGGCAGAAGGGAAGCTGAAGTCATCTAATACACGGCAACGGGAATGTATGTTCCACACACTTATTTGCAAGTTAATGGGTGTGTGACCGGAGTAGTTTTCTGCATACTTGAAATTGTTATCTGTTCTAATTCTGCTGCATGTATCTAGTTAATGTCCAGCTACCTGCCTTTAATTTCATTTTATTTATACAGCTCCAAGTTTTCAGAATATTCCACCCAAAATGAATTCGTCATGCCAACATCCTAAGTGATTGTGTAGATGATCTCTAGGTAGTACTCCCTCTGTAAAGAAATATAAGAGCATTTAGATCACTAATGTAGTGATCTAAATGCTCTTATATTTCTTTACGGAGGGAGTACCTGGTTGTCGCAGGAGTAGAGGTTTCAAGGGAATCGGCTCTGACATGTGTTCTGTTTGGCAATGATGTGTTCAGCAAAACAGAGCATGACGGTGATGTGCAGTTACTGGAAGTAATTGTGTTTGTGAAACTGATTGATTAGTACCAATACTTTGCTTATCAATCGATGAGGGTTTTTGTTTCAGCAAATCTAATCTAATCTAAATGAGCTAACGTACAGTGTACAGTTCTTCAAATGATTTTTTTTCTTCAATAATAATTCAGTTATTCAAATACATATATTTTTGATAAATAAGTCCTTGAAATAATCCATATCCTATTCCTATGAAGTGGAAGGAAAAAAGGACAATTATTAATGAAGAGTAAAACAGCAGAAATTAGTCCCCGGCTAGGAGTAGGAGCAGGGCATACCTTTCCATCAGCCGGCGCCCACGAGTCGTGGTGCAACTCGTCCACCAGGTCGCAGATGCGGACGGCGGCGTTCCTGATCCGCAACGCCTCCTTGAGCAGCGACCGCCTCTCGGCCTCCTCCAGCAGCGGCCTCACGACGTCCAGCGCCTCCAGCATTTTCCGCAGGTCGCTGGTGAGGTCGGGGTGCCGCGGCGCCGGCGCGGCCCCGTCTTGGATGGCGGATGTGAGCTTGGCCCATGAGCTTTCGACGATGGCGTGCGCCATTGTTGTTGTGAGCTTCCCTCCCTTGCTCGTGGTGATGGTCAACCGATGAGATGGAGATGGAGATGGAGTGCGTGAAAATCCCCTTATGCTCTAAAAAAAAGATGGAGTGCGTGGAATTTATCTCAGCAATACGCTTCCCGGGGCTGCTCTGCTGCCGGGTCAGGGTGTTGTTTATCTCAGCAAGTATGACAAAATTGCATCCATTTTTAAGATTCAAATTGCAAGTATACTAGTATCAGAATTCAGCTTGCAGCGTCTGAAAATATAGCACTAGTACAATGGCCACTTGCATCCACATGGAAGACGTCAGTCAATGATGGAGATGGCCACTACAATCACAGGCAAGCCAGCCACGACAAGGCACGAATTCAAGCTAAACTGCTGCAGCACGTACGAGCACGATGCTGTTTCTTCAACTTGCTGTCCGTTGAGCAATAATTCCGGATAGCTACTACTCCACTCCTATTTGATCTATCTGAACCGGCTTAACCAACAGCTTCCTTCTTCCAGGGCGACGCATTCCGAAATATGTATATTTTTTGCTAAGGGAGCATCCAGAAACATTTAATTTGATTTGAAGCAACTTGCAGATCTACTCTGCCTCTTATCTACTCCCTCCGTTCGGAATTACTTATCGTGGAAATGGATGTATCTAGACGTATTTTAGTTCTAGATACATCCATTTTCGAGACAAGTAATTCCGAACGGAGGGAGTATAACAAAGGAATTGGTTCAACTAGAATACGATTAAAGATTCTCAAAAAAAGAAAAGTAGAATACTACTCCCTCCGTCCCATAATATAAGAGCGTTTTTTACACTAGTGTAGTGTAAAAAATGCTCTTATATTATGGGACGGAGGGAGTACTATTTATTGATGCGGTACAGATTCTCCAACAAAGTCAAACAACTATCCTGTCGCACAAGATAAGATGCAGGGCAGCCTGCAAAATGCTCACCAGGATTGAAGAACTAGCATTAAGATGTAAAGCCTTTTTTTTCTGGGGCGTTTTACTCCATAACAGTATATCCAAGTGAAACAGTCAGCACCACTGATCACAAATGGACCAGATGCTTTACTGGATTCATTTTTTCAATAACACTCGCATCTGTATTCCAAAAAAAAAACAAATATGTGCATTCCTCAAATAAAAGAAAAAAAAACACTCAGATTTGTTGCCTCCCCATTGCTGCTTCTGGTCCATAAATAAATACAGAAACCATGGGCAAGACTAGCCTTCTCTGAACCTTCATTACAAAAATGTTGAACAATTCATAACTCCGGGTATCAGAGATGAATACGCATAAATACATGGTCATTGTCTTACATGAAAGTTACAACAACATTTTCTTACATGGAATTTACAATACATTTGCCTAGAAAAAGAGACCATGTCGCCGATGATCAAACTTGCAGCACACAAAAGCTTAGCAGAAAAGAAAATCACATTAACACTCACATGATGTACCTGGATGAAGCCTCATCTTTTTTTGGTTTTGACAGTATCATCCTTCTGAGTAAGTAAAGCACCATAGTGATTTTCAACTTACAGACTTGCAAAGAAACACCGTTGGGCTCTCACTTTGGATCAGTCACTGATCAAGGATTATCTTGGGCGCCTTGCCATCGGTCCTCCTCTTCACTGCTGTCTCTACCTCATGCTGCACCTCTTTCGTCATATATTCACCGTCTTTGTCCTTCAACGTCAGGTGCACCACCTTGAGTCCCGCAAGGTTTTCCACGCCATAAAGCCCCTCCAGCATGCTGAACCGTAGCTCAAGCCTCTCCAGCTCTGGCATGGCATTCTTCGAAAAGGTCAGTACTGGCAAGAGAGGAGCAAAGAAGCGAAGAAGCTTAAGGCTCTTAAAACCAGCATCTGGAATTGTGATCTCCCCATCAGAGCACAGCTTGTTTTCTGCCAGAATGGTCAGTGTTTCCGAATCCTGCTTTTCTGCCCTGAATGAGAAGGTGAGGGAGAACAGTGCCTCTAGCTTGCTAAGGAGCAGCAGGTTATCTGTCCGGAGAGCTGTTACTGAAAGGGTTAGCTTGGTGAGAGCACTGAGTTGTGTAATCCAGCCGGGGAGCTGAACCATCTTGCCAGACAACTCAAGGGCAACAAGGAATTTTGGTGGTGATGACAGATCATCCAGTGAATTGATAAACTTGGACGACTCGTCGTCAATTATAAGGGTGTGCAGAGAGTAGCCCCCAAGGTACTCGATTGAGGAGCTTAAATCTTTGAAACTAGGATCGTCACTCATGGTGCTCAGCTTGTAGATGGCAAGCTTCCTCAACTCAGTCAAATGATGAAGGTCCGCCAATCCTCCAACAATCTGAATCCCCGATAGTATGCGCAGGGCCTTCATTTTCTTCTTCTTATTCAACTCTTCAGGAAGCTTCAATGCCCTTCGTGTTCTTTTGTCCCCACCAAGTATGTTTACCAGCCGTTCAAGCAGGCATACAGTTTTAGGCAACTCAACGACATTTGTCTCTCTAATATCCAGAGTCTCGAGGTTCTGAAGCTTTCCAATCGCTTTTGGAAGCTGTTTAGTGTCAGTTCTTCGGAGGCTGAGATACTTGAGAAGAAGCATCTTGCATATCTCCTCTGTATGATGCGCTTTGAAACCTATGCAGCCTTCAAGATCCAGGACTTGTACAATTCCAAACTTGAAAGAATGGGAAGGCAGTTGGTTCAAGCTTCCAAACATGGTCAGTGAGCGGACATGAAACAGGTTCATCTTCTCTGTATCATTAGCGCGTTTGGAATCGCTTTCTTGGAGGGACAGCCGACGGACCTTACTGCTAGGTAGCTGCATAAGCCAGTTACCACCAATCACAGTGATGAAATTCTCTTCACTTGCCTTGGCTACAATGTGCTCAAGAACCATGTCATGGACTATGCATTTCTTCACCTTTCCATTGCTGCCGTGCTCCACTGGTCGGATGATCTTCCTTCTTATGAGATGACTGAAATATGTATCTGCAACATCTTCCACACTCAGCCCCTGCTTTTCAGCAACGAATCCTTCAGCTATCCATCGCCTTGTCAAACGCTTACTACTGATTCTCTGGCCCTTTGGAAATATGCTCAAATACAGCGAGCAAGTCTTGATGTCAACAGGCATGTCATTGTAGCAATGACTAACTATCCTACCAAGTTCCTCCTGGGTAAGGTCTTTCCCACCATATTTCCCATGATCTTTTGCTGACTCTGGAAATAGAGATTTGCAAACCTTCAACCATTCGCCCTCTGATTTGTTTGGGTTGCAGGCTACATGACCAGCCATGATAACTATGGCCAATGGCAGCCCCCCGCACATCTTCCAGACTTCTTCCGGCACCTTGTTATCGCTTCCCTTGGATTCAAGGAAGGCCTGCTTAAATAGCTTCTCAGATTCTTCAACGCCAAGAGGTAAAACTTTACAAGTACGATCACCTTCTTCCCCTCTGCATGTTTTAGCAACAGCTTGAAACCGTGTAGTGACTATTATTCTTCTGTGTTGCTTACTTGGAGGAAGTGACTTCCTTATCTGGTCCCACGTTGCTGCAGACCAAACATCATCAACCAAAACCAAGTAACTGCAAGAAAAGGAATCCAAAGTGGGAGCAGAGTTAGTATGCAAGAAAATTAGCAGAGTGAGTGACCGGCAATAACTAATCCTTTATCTGAATTAAATGACTATAGTTCATGTCTAAAAGGAGTAAAGGACAGTACTTCTTCCCTCTTTTTTATCTGAATCAAATGATGTGGGCAGAGGAGCAGAATAAGATTGCAAAGAAACATAATTGCAAAGGCAGGGATTCCCACCAAGTGATCATCGATTTCATCAGCTAAAACAAGAAGATATGAGGTTGTGGTACTGAAGGTATGCAAGAGAATAGATGCATAGAAAGGAAAATTTTGATATCCACATGAGGAATGCCAGTGATTGTTGAACCCTGGGCAACTGAGCCATGTGTGCCAGATCTCCAAGCACTTTAGCCCCCTCCCTATCCTCGACAGCTCCGCCACTTAAGCAATTCATAAAAAAAAAAACTCGGCAAGGAGCTCAAATAGGTCATGGGGCACTGTATGGAGCATGAGAGGGGAATAAAATGGAAGATGTGGGAGAATGACATGTGGCCCTTATTCTGATTTATTGGCATGGTGGCTCCTATGTTACTTTGGTCGATTTGCCGGACAATTGGTTGTGGTGTGGCTTCTTTTAACAAACAGTATCCATTTCGGCACAGAACCATGATGGTAAAACTGTAATGCTGCAAATGATCCGAGATCTGATGTTAAAATTGGAAGGTTAGGGTCCACTGTAAAATGGTTTAAAACATTTAGGATGAAAAAAGATGCAGGCCAAATTCCATGGTCCAAAAATGTTATATTTCCTGGTAAGCAATGAATGAAATGCAAATGTATACCTAGAACTAACCCATGTCCCTAATTCATGTTACTAGCATAATCAGGAATGTACACATTAAGCATTAATCAGAGAAAGCAATAATCATGAATTCAATGTGTAATTGTGTACTAGATACCTGTTGTTATCAAAGTGCTTCTTGAGGTCTTCCTTGATTTGGTCTAGCTTCGTCTCACCACGTGTTTCCTTCGAGGTGCCGGCGGAGCAGCACTTGGCCGCAAATGCCGAGGCACCTTGCTTGAGCCGACCGAGCACGCCTTCGGCGCCTTGCTGCGCTTGGACGCTGGACTGCGGCATGACTTGATTCTTAATGTTGGTCAGGACAGCATTGATGTCGGAGCTCTGAGACACGGTGACCATCGCACGGTGGTCGAACCGATCCCCAAATTTCTGGTACAAGGCAGTGGCGATGGTGGTCTTCCCCACCCCTCCGAACCCGACAACATACAGCACGCCGGAGCTGTTCTTGTCGTTGGTCAGCCACTCCTCCAGCTCCTTCATGTGTTCGTCCACTCCCACCGGGTCCTTCATGGCAACAAGCTGAAGGCTTGCGTCCTGGTTGTCCGCTGCGTCGAATCCAACGGAAGTGGTGTGCCCAGAATTAGATCCCTCGGTACCGGCGGGGGCCTCCGGGTTGCTGACGCCGTACCTCTCCCGGCGCTCGCCGATCTGCTGCGCCCGCATCTTGAGAACAGAGATCTTGGCGGCGACGTCGCGGCGAGGCCACCAGGTGAGGACCTCGTAGACGCTGTTGGCGAAGAAGTAGCAGCACATGTCGGAGCGCAGGCCGTGGAGGCGGTGGCCGGAGTCGTCGATGCAATCCTCGATGTCGTAGGTGATGTCCCGGATCTGCTTCATCCAGTCGTTCATCCGGTGGGCATGGCCCTTGGCCCGGGCCCCGTCGAGGATGCCGCCGAGGTCGCGGAGGAAGGACTGCATGGTGGCCAGCTCGTCGTTGATGTACTGGAGGTCGCCGTTGACCCCCCGAATCAGGGTGTACTCCTGGGCGAGGAGGCTGCCCAGCTTGCCCATGACGGACTTCATCGTCGCCGCCGAAGCTCCCACCACCAGCGCCATGGCTGCGGCCTCGCTCTTACCCTGCCAAGATCTCTGCACAGATTTGGGCGGAAAACAGAGGATGATTAAGTCAGAATGGATGAGGAGAAGCAGAGGATTCAAGCGAAGCACAATACGTGGACGGGATATACCTGCAAAAAAAAGAATCTGCGGAGGAGGCGGCTGCCGGCGGCCGGGGCAGACCAATTCCGCTGCCTCTGTCTGTTGATTATTTGCGGATTGGATTTGGGGTTTCAGCTAGAACGGTGGCCATCACAAATGGGAGGATATCTTCATCTTTATTTTAATTTTAGATGGAGCAGGGTCATGAGGGCATGATTCTTACTGGACGCTTTGCTGCGCTTTGGTGTTGGTAGGTTTTCATAATTTTTACACTCATTCTGTTTCAAAATATAAGATGTATTAGTTTTTTTTTAAGTCAAAGCTCTTTTAAGGTTGATCAAATTTGAGAGAAACATGTCAATATCCATGATATCATATCAGTATCATTAGATTCACCATTAGTTTTAGATCTTATTTATGCAGTATTTTGAATATCGATACGTTTTGTTCTCAACTTGTTCAAAAGTTAAAGAAATCTGGGGAAGAGGCGGCTGTCGGCGGCCGAATTGAAGGTGCCACTGGCCGGCTACCTCCGTTTGGGGGTTGGATTTGAGGTTTTCAGCTAGAAGGATGACCATCACAAGCGGGAGGATGTCTTTTTATGTCAAAAACACTCTAACGTCAAAAACACTCTCTCCGTTCTTCAAAGAGTGTACTTATAAATTTATTAGAGGGTCAAACTATCTTGAAGTTTGACCGAATTTGTGTAAAAATATATCAATGTTTATGAAATCAAATAGGAGTATGATGAAAATATATTTTATCATGAATCTAATGCTACTAATTTGATGGCATAAATGTTGGTGTACTATTTTATAAATACAGTCAAACATAAAAAAGTTTGCCTTTTCATCAAAGTTGGAAGTACACTATTTTAAGGACGGAGAGGGTAGTTTAGTTCAATGCTTGTGTGGTGCTACAGCCGACAAAATGGAATTATGATGAGCAGCTCCCTTCGATTTTCTCGATTATTGTGTCGTTGCCTCGCTATGGTGTCACCCCGCTTCAAATCTGCATGTGCTTCCTCTAAGTCTATCAAATGATCGTTGACATTTCAATTCCTAACCCACATACTAACAAATGAATCTATCACGGGCCTCGTCTTCAGCTCCACCCCTCGCTTCAAATCCATATGTGTTTACTCTAAGTTCGTGAAATTTCTATAGTAATTCCCATCGTCCCTAACTTCAAATGGTTTGTAGAATTCTTCATCCACTCCCTCTCAAAGTTATGATAAATTCAAAAAAATCAAAACAAATTTGCAATGTTATAATATGATAGCAACAGATCTAATATGTTAGTTTTGGTACAACGGAAAACTCATTGCATATACATGTACTCAACACCGGCTAGCAACATCAAGTTAAGCAAAACCAACAAACTTCAGTCAAGATTATTTTGGCCGTAACAATAAGCAAAACATCTGAGCAGGTCTCGATATTCTAAAATTAATATTAACGGACCTACAACATGCATATTTGTGTATAGCCTATCTATGAGGAATAATTTTTTAGTGTTACATCAAGACTTAGAAAAACGTCACAGCTGCATCGTGTTTCTTTCAGAGTAGACCCTATAGTTTGTTCTGGACGCCATCCGCAACCACTGGATCTTCATGAGCTTTGGCATGACTGGCTAGTTCATGAGTCGCCCCATTGCTTGTCCTTCTAATAGTCTGGATACAATATGTCT
Organism: Triticum aestivum; assembly: GCF_018294505.1. Classification (NCBI taxonomy): domain Eukaryota; kingdom Viridiplantae; phylum Streptophyta; class Magnoliopsida; order Poales; family Poaceae; genus Triticum; species Triticum aestivum. Next base: position 15,107,517 of record NC_057799.1, read on the forward strand.
GAAGCAGCGCGATTAATATCAACAACAATTGGGTAGGACAATGATCTCCATGCAAGCTCCTTCCCCAACATTGTGTACTCGATCTCCACCATCAGGGAGCCTACTCTGTAAGACACCAACTGAACTGACTTTGTAATGCAAGAAAAAAGAGAAAGAATGGATCCTGATGCAAAAATATACAGGTTTATTATGTTAGAGGGGTCTCTGACAGGTATGTGGATGGCATATTCAGATTTTTCATTTTTTCTGATCAACTTTCATATATAAATTATTTTTATCTGAGTTATGATTTATTTATGAATTTCCAAAGTTTTAAACATTTTCTGGGTTAATTTTAATTTGAAAATTATTAAATGTATATTTCTATGGGCACTAGAGGCTGACAGTGGGGGCATAGTGGTTGACTCAGCAGCTGACTGAGCTGGTCCTGTCCACTTGAATAGTTGAGAGGTACCCACCTGTCGTTGGTTGTGGGTATAATAGAGTTTTATTTTTAAACCGTGGTTAATTAGACGGGTGGGTCTGATGTGCTAGTGGCTCATTAGGTTAGTTTAATTAGTCTTTTAATTATCCCGTTGCTAATTAGGGTGCATGTCCCATTTGTCGGTGACACGAGATGACATTGATGACCCACAAGTATAGGGGATGAATCGTAGTCCTTTCGATAAGTAAGAGTGTCGAACCCAACGAGAAGCAAAAGGAAATGAAAAGTGGTTTTCAGCAAGGTAATTTCTACAAGCACTGAAATTGTCGGTAACAAGTAGTTTGATAGCAAGATAATTATTTGGTGGGCCTCTTCCGGTAATTATTTGCTCCAGTATTTTTTATATATTGCAAAATAATTCTCTGTAAATTTTCAGCTCATTAGGAGATGTGCAGAATAGGTAACTCTGACGTAGCTTTTCCACACTAGTAGAAAACAGGGCTTTCGTTCGGGCATGGCAAGCCCATTAGTCCCGGTTCAGTCACGAACCGGGACCCATGGGGGCATTCGTCCCGGTTCGTGAGCCCAGGGGGGCGGCCGGGGCCTCGTGGGCATTGGTCCCGGTTCGTATGGAACCATTTGTCCCCGTTCGAGGCATGAACCGGGACTAATGGGCCTCGCTCCTGGCCCACAACCATTGGTCCCGGTTCTTGGCTTGAACCGGGACAGAAGGCCCGGATTTAGTACCGGTTCTAGCCATGAACCGGGACAAATGAGCTGCCTATATATAACCCATCGCCGCAGCAGAGCACTCCACAGTGCTCTATTTTTCTGGCCGTCGAGGGGAGGGTATTTGGGTGCTCTAGCTCACCTCCTATGCACATGAGGTGTTCGATGAAATGTCTGAGCCACACTAGTTAATCTTTCTCCTCTCGAAACTCGACCTCCGAGCTCCATTTTCCCCGAAATTTGTCTAGGTTTAGCGGTCCGTCACGTCCCGTCCCCGTCTTCACCGCCGTCGATTGCCCGCGCCGATCTCGTCGCCAGCACCACCGTGGTGAGCCTCCTGTTCTTATCTTCTTTCTGAAAGAAAAAAAATTCTTACTTCAGATAGATACTTGTCTAATTTTGTTACTTTTATTATTCCTTCTTATTATATAGTGCGATGGTTTTGGTATCCGCCCCTGTCGGCCCTCGTCCTGTCTATGATTCGGATGTGGTATATATTATCCTTTTATAACTATTTGGTTCATTTATTGTTTATGACAATTATGCCGACCAACGTGACATAGATTTTATTTATCTAGGAGGTGGTTGAACCGGAAATTCCAACCGACCCTATTGTCGAGAGGTTAAATTTAGTTGAAAAAGAAAACAATTACTTGAAGGAAAAAATAAAAAAAAATTGAGGAGGAGAACATGATATTGGAGTTGCATGTTGCGGATGTCGTCGATGATCACAAGATCAAGATGGATGCAATGCGGTTGAAGATTAGAAAGATTAGAAAATATGCCATTCATACCGAGGCTTGGTGTCATTATGCAGTTGGATCAATTGTTACCTTGGTTGCGATTATGATCGCATTTGTTGTTGCATTGAAATGTTTTACATAATTTCAATGTATGGTTTAATTAGATGCTCTGGATAGCTATATATATGTTGTTCAATGAGAACTATGTATGTACTTTGGTTTTAATGTGATGATGAACTTTTATTAATTTGGTCACTTATCTATTCATGAGAGCTATATGTTGCCTTCAATTTCAGGGTCTTATAGCTCAAAATAATCAGTAAATGCATGAAAAATAACAAATAAAGTCAGAAAGGGTTGAAAAATGTTGATGTGGCTTTGAATGGTGCATTTTGAACACAGAAAAATTATGGAGTTCAAGTAAGTTAAAAAATGAAATCCCTTTATAGCAGACGAGTTTCCGTATGAAACCCTGATACTTCGAAAGAGATTGTCCGTTTTGTACACGAAGTGCATCCAGTTTTTGCCGTAACCCTCTCTACGTTCTTACACATGCTATGTGGGTGAAATGATGATACCATGCCAACTTTTAACCTTTTCATAGTTGATTTGAAATGCTTTTCAATTTCAGGGTTTTATAGCTCAAAATAATCAGTAAATGCATGAAAAATAACAAATGAAGTCAGAAAGGGTTGAAAATTGATGATGTGGCTTTGAATGGTGCATTTTGAACACAGATAAACTATGGAGTTCAAGTAATTTCAAAAAATGAAATCCCTTTGTAACAGACGAGTTTCCGAATGAAACTCTGATACTTCGAAAGGGATTGTCCGTTTTGTACACGAAGTGCATCCAGTTTTTGCCGTAACCCTCTCTACTTTCTTGCACATGCTACGTGGATGAAATGATGATACCATGCCAACTTTCAACCTTTTCAGAGTTCATTTCTAGTGCTTTTCAATTTCAGGGTCTTATAGCTCAAAATAAACAGTAAATGCATGAAAAATAACAAATATCTAAAAAATAAATAAATAATTAGAAACAGAATAAAATAAACTTTAATAAAATATATAAGTAGAAACAAAATAAAATAAACTTTAATAACATAAATAAAATTTATGAAACTAAAATTATCAACGTATTTTCTGTTCAAAACATTATAAGCAACCTCTAGTATTACTGAAACTAAAATTATGTAAAATTGATGCAAATAAAATTATCAAAGTTTTTTCTATTCAAAATCATTAAAAGCAAAAAGAATTTTCATAAAGAACTTTTTTTGTTAGAAACTTTAATAGCAAAAAGAATTATCATAAAATAAATAAGTATTTTGTTGTAAGTAGAAACAAAATAAATTAAATAAAGCAAAAAAGAAAAGAAATAAACTAGGAAAAATAAAAAAAAAACGCCACCTACTGGGCCACCACGCCTGAATACGACTAGAAACCCACCCATGGGCCAGGATTCAGGCCCGTAGAAGGCCCAGTAGGACGACAGGCAGATACAGTGTGTTTAGGCCTGAAAGCCTGCATTTGAGAGGAGCTCGAGAGGGCAGCGGGAGTGGGGCTTATAAACCACTCTCGAGCTCCCTCAGCTAGCGATGTGGGACTAAACTTTCGTGCCGCGATGCGGGCAGCACAAGGCCTTTAGTCCCGGTTGGTGCCACCAACCGGTACTAAAGGCATACATTGGTACCGGTTCGTGGCACCAACCGGTACCAATGCCCCCCTTTAGTCCCGGTTTGTGCCACCAACCGGGACCAAAGGCCTCTACTTCCCGCCCTTTGGGCTGCTGAAAAGAGGCCTTTGGTCCCGGTTGGTGGCACCAACCGGGACTGAAGGTGGGCTTTGGTACCGGTTCGTGCCAAGAACCAGGACTAAAGCTTTTCCTATATAAGCCATCACTTAGCATTTTTTCAGATTTCATCACCAGTTGCCGCCCGACGACGCCGACCCTCCTCGCCGCCGCCAGGCTGCCCCGCCGCCGTCGCCGTCGCCCGTGCCCCCGAGCCCACGCCGACGTCGTCCGCCGCCCTCGAGCCCAAGTCGTCGCCGGCCGTGCCCCTGCGCCACGCCCCGACGCCGTCCCGCCCCGCCCCGACGCCGTCGCCGCCCCACGCCGCCCCTGCCCCGACGCTGCCTCCTCGTCGCCGTCGCCGCGCACCCTGTGAGTGCCGCCCCGATCCCCTCCTCCTCCTCCTTGTAATGGCCGCCGCCGCTGCTGCCGCGCCGCCGCGCCCCCTAGCTAGCTATTATATATGCGTAGTTTAGATTTATAATTTAGTTGTATTAATTTGGATGTGTAGTTAATTTAGTTGTTCTAATTTAGATGTATTAATTTAGATGTGTAGTTTAGATTTTTTTTGGTGATATTATTATTGAATATGCAAATGTTCATATGTTCATATATATGCAAAGAATATATCAATTTTTTCATAGAATTTTTATGATTTTTTTCTGTTGTAATTTTGTTCATAGAATTTTTATGATTTTTTTGTTCATACAATTTTCTTTGTCAAATTATGTATATGTACATATTGTGTAGGAATCTGAAAATTGTGTATGATCAAAGTCATTTATGTATGTTCATATTTAGAAGAAAAAGAAGGAGAGAAAAAATGAAAATAAGAAGAGGAAGAAGGAGAAGAAGAAGAAGAATAAGAAGAAGAAGAGGAGAGGAAGAAGAGGAGAAATAAATAAGAAGATGAAAAAGAAGAAAAAAAAGAGTAGAAGAATAAGAAATAGAGGAGAAGAAAAAGAAATAGAATAATATATTATTCTATTTTTTCTTCTTCTCCTCTATTCCTTCTTCTTCTCCTCTTTTTTTTCTTTTTTTTTCTTCGATCTCCTCCTCTATTCCTTTCTTCTTCTCCTCTTTTTTTTTCTTCTTCTTCCTCTTCTTATTTTTTTTATCGGGTATGTCGTTGTCGATATACGTACGCCCCTCCCCGATAACTTTTAGTAAGTACTACTTATAAAGTGTTTAATAGAATTAGTTAGAAAAATAATAGAACTAGTTAAACTAGCTAGTTTATTTTTAGTAAGTACTACTTTATTCTATTTATAGTAAGGAAATTAATAGAACTAGTTTTTTTTGTTAAAGTAATTATTCCCGCATCGACATCGACGATGCCTATCCCGCATCCTCGTCGTTGACTCGGCGGAGGAGTCCGGCTTGATCAGAGGGGCCATGTCCGGGACTGGGCTCCGCCGTGCTGGTTTTGGGAGGTGCTACCTTCCGGGGGGGGGGGGGCGTAGGTTGGTGAGGAGCCAGCCTGTCGTTGACCCGATCCTTGTTTGGTGGCGGTCGCGTGGGCCAGTGACGGTGCCGAGGCTTCCGGACACCGCGGAGGTGGTACGTCACCGTGTCAGCGAGGAGGACCAGCACGTCCGTCGCTACATGGTTGCGTTGGAGGGCAGGTTCGACAATACCTGGCAGGTTCTTCAGGGATCTCACTGGAGCTATTGTCCTGTGATGGTTCCTTCACTTTGGGTGTCCACCGCCCGCGCCGATACCCGTCGGGCGCCCGAACATGTCCCTGGCGCTCATGCGCCAGCCCAAGAAGAAGGCAAGCTCTCGACTGGTTCCCTGGTTGCTCGATCTCGTTTGACTCTCCATCGCTGACTTTTGGGAATAATACAAAAAATAATAATTTTTTTAAAAAAATAGTGAATTCCTAAATGTTAAAGAATTTTGAAAAAATTTCAAAAGCTTTGAAAAGTTCAGGAATTTTAAAAAGAGTCATAAAATTTGTAAAAAGTTCATGAAATCTGGAAAAGAATGTTGACAAATTTAAAAAAAGTTCAAGAAGCGAAGTAAGACGAAGGCTTGCCGGCCATGTCAGCTGCTGTGTAGACGTGTAGTGCAGCGGTGCAGGATGATGTGAGCCACCGTTTCCAAGGCTGGGCGTATGTCACAAACAGCGTCTTGGGTGGAGCACTTTCAGGGCCATGTTGCGCTTTGCGTTCAGTTTTCCTCTGTAAACCAGCCACGTGTTCTTTATCGAGAAAAAAACACAGCAAAAGTAGTTGGCCATCAGGTGAGTCTGAATGTGCAGTTGGAGTTGCCAAGTATACTGTCAGCGACCTTATGCCTACCGGTGGGCTGGTCATGGGGCAGCCAATATGGTTTGGGCTTGCTACGAATTCACTAGACAGATACAGTACAGAGCAATACAAAGTGGGGAGGCAACAAGTGCAGGGGTTTCGGCCTCCTTCCTCCTCTAGTCCTCTCAATTCTCCATTGACAAGCATACACCCCCTCTGTAATTCTGATTTGTAAACCAAACCTTGTCCCAATTGAGTGAATTAGAAGCCGGATGCCTACAAATGTCATCACGGATTTGTCAGCGTGCCGTGCGCCACCTGCCACGGGCAGAAAAGAGAAACAAATTGCATTGAGAACGTACTTGAACCACAGGCAACTTGTATTAGTATACCAGCCGGCCCGCACATCATGGCTTTGTCCTTATATTAGTGTAAGATTACTACAATTCCTAATCCTCCTTTTTTTTGCGAGATAATTCCTAATCCTCCGTTAATCGCCCTGTCCATCTATCTATTGGTTATTGCAGTTTGGTTCAAATGACACGATCAATCATGCCACCAACCCACTAATTGGAGGTGACGTGCTCCACCAAAGGTCCAACGATGACCTCGAGTTTTGCTCTCTTCTGCCGCCCATGTGATTACCTCTCTTTTCCCGATAATAATTATGTAAACAAAGATTCCCAAGAATAGGCCGTCCACCGAGACTGTTTAAAATACGGAAAGACGAACGCTAAAAGATAAAGCCAGACTAGAGACGTGTTACCACACCTTGTTTTGTCGATCTCCTTGGAGGAATGTGCAGCTAGCTGTTTGATTTGAACCAGTCCGGCCTGGTCATATTTTTTTTGCGCCCGATCTCATATTCATTTAGGGGTACACTGCCAGCCTTCGTTTTCCAGCGTCTGCCAGTGCAAAACATCAATATATTTGGGCATTTCAAACTTATCAGTGCAAATTATTAGATATAGGCTGTTTATTTACCGAGGTTGCATTCGATTACTGCTTTTCAAACATAAAATAAGTAAACGGCCTATATTCGAGGATTCCATACGTATCAGGGAGACAATTAATAGCAGCGTCAGTTTTGCACCTTAGATAACACGATCTTGAACACTACACAAGTAGTGAGCTAAACGGTCTTATATTAGTTTACAGAGGGAGTATCAAACATCAAATTTGGAAGATCCTGATATTGCTCATCAAACACGCTTCACACAGAATCTCAAGAAAAAGAAAACTGAATGTATAAAGATGTACCCGGGTGAAGCATCATCTTTGTTTCGATCAGTAGGTTTGCACAAGTAACTTCAAACAGGCCAGTAGGTTTTGCTCAAGCAACTTCGAACAGGCCAGTAGGTTTTGCTCAAGTAACTTCAAACAGGCAAAGGCATGGTGATTTTCAACATGGGAGGGCATAAAAAGCAACACAATTATTGGATTATCTTAGGGTTCTCACCATGCTGCTAGGTGTCTACATGAGCCAGCGAGCCCATTACCACCAATTATAGTGATGCAATTCTATTCACTTGCCTAAAGCGCTAAACTTACCCTTGAACACATTCTACCGAAATAGTTGAACAAATGGCCCATTGATCATGCGGGAAATTCTGAAGACTGGTCTTTCCGTATTGAGGAAAAATGAACTCACAGAAAAGGATCCATGTATAAACAGGAGCTGAATATAATGTTGTGTGCCCAAGTTTTTCACAAAGTACCAAAATTCCGAACACACTTCCAAAATAAATTCGAAGCCCACTACAAGGATAGATAGTAAAACATGGCCATAATTCCAATTTACAAGCCCGAATGAGCATTTGTGCACCCTTGCACGGTAGTGATGAACTACATTGAGGTAAAAGTGTAGCAACGTTTAGGATTCACCAGAGCTTTACACAGCATGGAAGGACCTGGGGAAAGCTTCATCTGATCATCTTTTGCTGGCTGAAAGTCTCCGTGACTGATGAATACACCTTCTGACCTTCTTAATCAACTCAACTTAAAAATTTCTCCAAGGATCTTCATGGATGGATTTTTTCCCCTGTTTGTGTGATTTCAGGGCTCAGTGTTCAATGCCTAAGGGAGCCGAGATACGCCTTTAAATTTTGCTTCATAGTCGCATGTTATCTGCAGAGTAAACAACAAACACATAATTGTATTAGATATATTTGCAGTTGACATCAACTAAAAAAACTATGACTATCCAGAAGAAATTCTTGAAGGCAACGAATGGCCTAAATGGTTATAATTATATGATAACCATTTAAAAAGAATATATGAAAAAAATATGGTACATACTCATATTTTGGTCGGATGTTACGGAACTCTTGCATATTCTCATTTGACTCCCACCACTTCTTCAATGTTGGACAGTTCAGTATACGGAGATCCTTCAGTTTTTCAAGCTGATTGATGCTCTTCGACAAATAATTAATTGCATGGCATCCTTGGAAGGCAAGTTTCTGAAGAGAGGTGAGGCCTCCAAGCCATTCCGGAAGTTCTGTGATGCTATCGCAGTCCGTGAACTGCAAGGATTGGAGGGAGGTGAGTTGTTGCATGCTATCCGGCAAACAGTTCAGCTGATTGCAGGACACGATCTGTAGTTCCTTGAGAGAGGCGAGGCAACCCAATTCTTGTGGAAGTGAGCTCATGCTGTGGCAATCAGAGAAGCAGAGTGTCTGCAGTGAGGATAGGGTCTCAAAGATCTCTGATGAGCTGGTAACGACACCATTGCAATTCTTGATAGTTAAGCTATGGAGTCCAGGAAGGTGGTGCAGCAAACTCCAGCCAGCTACAGGAAAATTGCAGTTCTGGACCTCCAGTTCAGTTACTAGAACAGAACGGCCCTCCACAACAAGACCACTGCCTTGGTTCCTCCATGAAGACATCACCTGGTCGCAGTCTGATATCACCAACCTCTGAGCTCTAGGCGGGAGTGGTCCAAGTACCAATTTGGAGCATTGATGAATCACCAATTCATTGGTGTACCATGTGGCGGTGAACATTTTCAGGCTAATCATATCATGCAGTTCAACCTTATGGAATGGCACTCTGTTGCGACCACTCAAGTCTATTCTTGTGATGCTGGCCATCTTTCTAAGAACAAGCTCTTGCAGGCTGGGTAATAGGCGGAGTGGTGGCAGACTCAAGCACCTCCGAAGGTCCTCCATAATAACCTTTACAAGATTAGGGAGATTGCACGGTGTCCACCAGGCTGGGAAGCAGGTTTCGCCATTATAACCATGTAGCTCAAGGTACTGCAGATTATGTGGCGGCTGCAATTCCCCAAATAAATCTTTGTCCTCCACATTTTTTTTCCGATAAAGCTTTGTTGTCCACATGTCCTTCAGTATCCATAGACCAACAAAGCTTCAATGTTTCAAGCTCTTCTTTCTTCACCAGTGTCACATTCTGTACTTCCTCCATAGACTTCACGTTCTCAAGGCGGCTAATCTCCAACTCTTTACAACTTACATCATTTAGCTGAACAAAGTTGCTGCTCCTACTATTATAAGAGCAAACCACAAACTGGTATGCTTCAAAACCCTGGGAGTTCCTCACAACTATTGACTTCAGGGAGTGCACCTCACCCATCCATCTGTCTACTCTCTCCAGTCTTGCACAGCCTGAGAGATCCAGTGTATGTAGCTTGTTAAGCTTAGCTAGGTTTTTTGGTAGATCAACAAGAAATATGTTATGAGATAGGTCCAAGTACTCCAGACTGGAAAGGCCACTGATACATTCAAGGTAATTGTTGAGACTGTCATCTTCTGGTAGTTGGTAAAAGATAGGATTTAGGAACATGGATAAATTTAAATACCGGAGTTTGGGGAGTTTGCCCCAAACATCTTTTAGCTCCAAGAGTTGCGGCCAGTGATCAGCAAGATGACAACAAGGGTTTGATAAGTTCAAACTCTTGACATTGATAAGGCCACCAAGTGCTTCCACAATCCCTTTAAAGCAAGACCAGAATGATAAGTCCAGATGCTCCATCTTCTTTAGATTGCTGAATGACTCTGGAAGTTCTGTTAGTCTGTAGCACCGTGATAAATCAAGATACAACAAATTTATTAAGTCCCCAAATGACTGGGGCAGATTCACTAGTCCGGCACAGCCCGATAAATCGATATGAAACATATTTATTAGATCCCCAATTGATTCTGGTAAAGTTACTAGCCCAGAGCATCCTGCTAAATTCAGATACCCCAAGTGCCTTAGTTGACAGATAGAATCTGGTAGCTTCTGAAGGAAGCTCTCCTTCAAGGTTGATCAAGACTAAGTCAAGAGTGAATCAAGTTGATCAACTCAAAAAGCGTAGAAGATGTACCAAGAGGGATCAAGTGATCCCATGGTATGGTAAGCATTGTCCATTGTGCTTTGCGTACTAACCCATGGTCTATGTGAGAGTTCTATGTGGGGTTAGGTACGTGTATGGGCATGCGTCAAGAGGAAGATATCACTCAAGCCATGGAGAGGATGACATCAAGTGGTGATCGTCAACAAGATTGCCGTGTGCAAGTTCAAGTGGAGCATCACGAAGAGATCAAGTGCTTGAAGCTTGCCGTCCATTAGGTATCAATGGACTTGTGAAGATGTTCCAAAGAGTGGCTCACCCATAGTGGAGTATGGGGGAGCAATCAACTAGTCTTCATCGAGCGAACGCAATCAAGAATGGTGGTCCAACTTGAGGGAGTCAAGATCGTCATCATCTAGCTCAAGTGGACTTCGTGCAAGGCAAAGGTTTGCCCTTGATAGGTTTTATATTTTACCGGTCTCATGGTGATAATTTGGAGACCGGGTTATAGGATCGATAGCTGTACTATCAAGGGGGGCTCGGCCCGATGGCCAACAAGTGCAGGGGTTTCGGCCTCCTTCCTCCTCTAGTCCTCTCAATTATCCATTGACAAGCATACACCTATTGGGGAACGTAGTAATTTCAAAAAAATTCCTACGCACACGCAAGATCATGGTGATGCATAGCAACGAGAGGGGAGAGTGTTGTCCACGTACCCTCGTAGACCGACAGCGGAAGCGTTATCACAACGCGGTTGATGTAGTCGTACGTCTTCACGATCCGACCGATCAAGTACCGAACGTACGGCACCTCCGAGTTCTACACACGTTCAGCTCGATGACGTCCCTCGAACTCTGATCCAGCCGAGTGTTGAGGGAGAGTTTCGTCAGCACGACGGCGTGGTGACGATGATGATGTTCCACCGACGCAGGGCTTCGCCTAAGCTCCGCGACGGTATTACCGAGGTGTAATATGGTGGAGGGGGGCACCGCACACGGCTAAGAGATCTCAAGGATCAATTGTTGTGTCTCTGGGGTGCCCCCCTGCCCCCGTATATAAAGGAGCAAGGGGGAGGCAGCCGGCCAAGGGGAGAGGCGCGCCATAGGGGGGAGTCCTACTCCCACCGGGAGTAGGACTCCTCCTTTCCTTGTGGGAGTAGGAGAAGGGAAGGGGGAAGGAGAAAGAAGGAAGGGTGCGCCCCCCTTCCCTAGTCCAATTCGGACCAGACCATGGGGAGGGGTGCGGCCACCTTTTGAGGCCTTTCTCTCCTTTCCCGTATGGCCCATTAAGGCCCAATACGAATTCCCGTAACTCTCCGGTACTCCAAAAAATACCCGAATCACTCGGAACCTTTCCGGAGTCCGAATATAGTCGTCCAATATATCGATTTTTACGTCTCGACCATTTCGAGACTCCTCGTCATATCCCCGATCTCATCCGGGACTCCGAACTCCTTCGGTACATCAAAACTCAATAAAACTGTCATCGTAACGTTAAGCGTGCGGACCCTACGGGTTCGAGAACTATGTAGACATGACAGAGACACGTCTCCGGTCAATAACCAATAGCGGGACCTGGATGCCCATATTGGCTCCCACAAATTCTACGAAGATCTTTATCGGTCAGACCGCATAACAACATACGTTGTTCCCTTTGTCACCGGTATGTTACTTGCCCGAGATTTGATCGTCGGTATCTCGATACCTAGTTCAATCTCGTTACCGGCAAGTCTCTTTACTCGTTCCGTAACACATCATCCCGCAACTAACTCATTAGTCACAATGCTTGCAAGGCTTATAGTGATGTGCATTACCGAGTGGGCCCAGAGATACCTCTCCGACAATCGGAGTGACAAATCCTAATCTCGAAATACGCCAACCCAACAAGTACCTTTGGAGACACCTGTAGAGCACCTTTATAATCACCCATTTACGTTGTGACGTTTGGTAGCACACAAAGTGTTCCTCCGGTAAACGGGAGTTGCATAATCTCATAGTCATAGGAACATGTATAAGTCATGAAGAAAGCAATAGCAACATACTAAACGATCGAGTGCTAAGCTAACGGAATGGGTCAAGTCAATCACGTCATTCTCCTAATGAGGTGATCTCGTTAATCAAATGACAACTTATGTCTATGGCTAGGAAACATAACCATCTTTGATTAACGAGCTAGTCAAGTAGAGGCATACTAGTGACACTCTGTTTGTCTATATATTCACACATGTATTATATTTCCGGCTAATACAATTCTAGCATGAATAATAAATATTTATCATGATACAAGGAAATAAATAATACTTTATTATTGCCTCTAGGGCATATTTCCTTCAACACCCCCTCTGTAATTCTGATTTGTAAACTGAACCTTGTCCCAATTGAGTGAATTAGAAGCCGGATGCCCACAAATGTCATCACGGATTTGTCAGCGTGCCGTGCGCCACCTGCCACGGGCAGAAAAGAGAAACAAATTGCATTGAGAACGTACTTGAACCACAGGCAACTTGTATTAGTATACCAGCCGGCCCGCACATCATGGCTTTGTCCTTATATTAGTGTAAGATTACTACAATTCCTAATCCTCCTTTTTTTGCGAGATAATTCCTAATCCTCCGTTAATCGCCCTGTCCATCTATCTATTGGTTATTGCAGTTTGGTTCAAATGACACGATCAATCATGCCACCAACCCACTAATTGGAGGTGACGTGCTCCACCAAAGGTCCAACGATGACCTCGAGTTTTGCTCTCTTCTGCCGCCCATGTGATTACCTCTCTTTTCCCGATAATAATTATGTAAACAAAGATTCCCAAGAATAGGCCGTCCACCGAGACTGTTTAAAATACGGAAAGACGAACGCTAAAAGATAAAGCCAGACTAGAGACGTGTTACCACACCTTGTTTTGTCGATCTCCTTGGAGGAATGTGCAGCTAGCTGTTTGATTTGAACCAGTCCGGCCTGGTCATATTTTTTTTGCGCCCGATCTCATATTCATTTAGGGGTACACTGCCAGCCTTCGTTTTCCAGCGTCTGCCAGTGCAAAACATCAATATATTTGGGCATTTCAAACTTATCAGTGCAAATTATTAGATATAGGCTGTTTATTTACCGAGGTTGCATTCGATTACTGCTTTTCAAACATAAAATAAGTAAACGGCCTATATTCGAGGATTCCATACGTATCACGGAGACAATTAATAGCAGCGTCAGTTTTGCACCTTAGATAACACGATCTTGAACACTACACAAGTAGTGAGCTAAACGGTCTTATATTAGTTTACAGAGGGAGTACCAAACATCAAATTTGGAAGATCCTGATATTGCTCATCAAACACGCTTCACACAGAATCTCAAGAAAAAGAAAACTGAATGTATAAAGATGTACCTGGGTGAAGCATCATCTTTGTTTCGATCAGTAGGTTTGCACAAGTAACTTCAAACAGGCCAGTAGGTTTTGCTCAAGCAACTTCGAACAGGCCAGTAGGTTTTGCTCAAGTAACTTCAAACAGGCAAAGGCATGGTGATTTTCAACATGGGAGGGCATAAAAAGCAACACAATTATTGGATTATCTTAGGGTTCTCACCATGCTGCTAGGTGTCTACATGAGCCAGCGAGCCCATTACCACCAATTATAGTGATGCAATTCTATTCACTTGCCTAAAGCGCTAAACTTACCCTTGAACACATTCTACCGAAATAGTTGAACAAATGGCCCATTGATCATGCGGGAAATTCTGAAGACTGGTCTTTCCGTATTGAGGAAAAATGAACTCACAGAAAAGGATCCATGTATAAACAGGAGCTGAATATAATGTTGTGTGCCCAAGTTTTTCACAAAGTACCAAAATTCCGAACACACTTCCAAAATAAATTCGAAGCCCACTGCAAGGATAGATAGTAAAACATGGCCATAATTCCAATTTACAAGCCCGAATGAGCATTTGTGCACCCTTGCACGGTAGTGATGAACTACATTGAGGTAAAAGTGTAGCAACGTTTAGGATTCACCAGAGCTTTACACAGCATGGAAGGACCTGGGGAAAGCTTCTTCTGATCATCTTTTGCTGGCTGAAAGTCTCCGTGACTGATGAATACACCTTCTGACCTTCTTAATCAACTCAACTTAAAAATTTCTCCAAGGATCTTCATGGATGGATTTTTTTCCCCTGTTTGTGTGATTTCAGGGCTCAGTGTTCAATGCCTAAGGGAGCCGAGATACGCCTTTAAATTTTGCTTCATAGTCGCATGTTATCTGCAGAGTAAACAACAAACACATAATTGTATTAGATATATTTGCAGTTGACATCAACTAAAAAAACTATGACTATCCAGAAGAAATTCTTGAAGGCAACGAATGGCCTAAATGGTTATAATTAATATGATAACCATTTAAATAGAATATATGAAAAAATATGGTACATACTCATATTTTGGTCGGATGTTACGGAACTCTTGCATATTCTCATTTGACTCCCACCACTTCTTCAATGTTGGACAGTTCAGTATACGGAGATCCTTCAGTTTTTCAAGCTGATTGATGCTCTTCGACAAATAATTAATTGCATGGCATCCTTGGAAGGCAAGTTTCTGAAGAGAGGTGAGGCCTCCAAGCCATTCCGGAAGTTCTGTGATGCTATCGCAGTCCGTGAACTGCAAGGATTGGAGGGAGGTGAGTTGTTGCATGCTATCCGGCAAACAGTTCAGCTGATTGCAGGACACGATCTGTAGTTCCTTGAGAGAGGCGAGGCAACCCAATTCTTGTGGAAGTGAGCTCATGCTGTGGCAATCAGAGAAGCAGAGTGTCTGCAGTGAGGATAGGGTCTCAAAGATCTCTGATGAGCTGGTAGCGACACCATTGCAATTCTTGATAGTTAAGCTATGGAGTCCAGGAAGGTGGTGCAGCAAACTCCAGCCAGCTACAGGAAAATTGCAGTTCTGGACCTCCAGTTCAGTTACTAGAACAGAACGGCCCTCCACAACAAGACCACTGCCTTGGTTCCTCCATGAAGACATCACCTGGTCGCAGTCTGATATCACCAACCTCTGAGCTCTAGGCGGGAGTGGTCCAAGTACCAATTTGGAGCATTGATGAATCACCAATTCATTGGTGTACCATGTGGCGGTGAACATTTTCAGGCTAATCATATCATGCAGTTCAACCTTATGGAATGGCACTCTGTTGCGACCACTCAAGTCTATTCTTGTGATGCTGGCCATCTTTCTAAGAACAAGCTCTTGCAGGCTGGGTAATAGGCGGAGTGGTGGCAGACTCAAGCACCTCCGAAGGTCCTCCATAATAACCTTTACAAGATTAGGGAGATTGCACGGTGTCCACCAGGCTGGGAAGCAGGTTTCGCCATTATAACCATGTAGCTCAAGGTACTGCAGATTATGTGGCGGCTGCAATTCCCCAAATAAATCTTTGTCCTCCACATTTTTTTCCGATAAAGCTTTGTTGTCCACATGTCCTTCAGTATCCATAGACCAACAAAGCTTCAATGTTTCAAGCTCTTCTTTCTTCACCAATGTCACATTCTGTACTTCCTCCATAGACTTCACGTTCTCAAGGCGGCTAATCTCCAACTCTTTACAACTTACATCATTTAGCTGAACAAAGTTGCTGCTCCTACTATTATAAGAGCAAACCACAAACTGGTATGCTTCAAGACCCTGGGAGTTCCTCACAACTATTGACTTCAGGCAGTGCACCTCACCCATCCATCTGTCTACTCTCTCCAGTCTTGCACAGCCTGAGAGATCCAGTGTATGTAGCTTGTTAAGCTTAGCTAGGTTTTTTGGTAGATCAACAAGAAATATGTTATGAGATAGGTCCAAGTACTCCAGACTGGAAAGGCCACTGATACATTCAAGGTAATTGTTGAGACTGTCATCTTCTGGTAGTTGGTAAAAGATAGGATTTAGGAACATGGATAAATTTAAATACCGGAGTTTGGGGAGTTTGCCCCAAACATCTTTTAGCTCCAAGAGTTGCGGCCAGTGATCAGCAAGATGACAACAAGGGTTTGATAAGTTCAAACTCTTGACATTGATAAGGCCACCAAGTGCTTCCACAATCCCTTTAAAGCAAGACCAGAATGATAAGTCCAGATGCTCCATCTTCTTTAGATTGCTGAATGACTCTGGAAGTTCTGTTAGTCTGTAGCACCGTGATAAATCAAGATACAACAAATTTATTAAGTCCCCAAATGACTGGGGCAGATTCACTAGTCCGGCACAGCCCGATAAATCGATATGAAACATATTTATTAGATCCCCAATTGATTCTGGTAAAGTTACTAGCCCAGAGCATCCTGCTAAATTCAGATACCCCAAGTGCCTTAGTTGACAGATAGAATCTGGTAGCTTCTGAAGGAAGCTCTCCTTCAAGGTTGATCAAGACTAAGTCAAGAGTGAATCAAGTTGATCAACTCAAAAAGCGTAGAAGATGTACCAAGAGGGATCAAGTGATCCCATGGTATGGTAAGCATTGTCCATTGTGCTTTGCGTACTAACCCATGGTCTATGTGAGAGTTCTATGTGGGGTTAGGTACGTGTATGGGCATGCGTCAAGAGGAAGATATCACTCAAGCCATGGAGAGGATGACATCAAGTGGTGATCGTCAACAAGATTGCCGTGTGCAAGTTCAAGTGGAGCATCACGAAGAGATCAAGTGCTTGAAGCTTGCCGTCAATTATGGTATCAATGGACTTGTGAAGATGTTCCAAAGAGTGGCTCACCCATAGTGGAGTATGGGGGAGCAATCAACTAGTCTTCATCGAGCGAACGCAATCAAGAAAGGTGGTCCAACTTGAGGGAGTCAAGATCGTCATCATCTAGCTCAAGTGGACTTCGTGCAAGGCAAAGGTTTGCCCTTGATAGGTTTTATATTTTACCGGTCTCATGGTGATAATTTGGAGACCGGGTTATAGGATCGATAGCTGTACTATCAAGGGGGGCTCGGCCCGATGGCCAACAAGTGCAGGGGTTTCGGCCTCCTTCCTCCTCTAGTCCTCTCAATTATCCATTGACAAGCATACACCTATTGGGGAACGTAGTAATTTCAAAAAAATTCCTACGCACACGCAAGATCATGGTGATGCATAGCAACAAGAGGGGAGAGTGTTGTCCACGTACCCTCGTAGACCGACAGCGGAAGCGTTATCACAACGCGGTTGATGTAGTCGTACGTCTTCACGATCCGACCGATCAAGTACCGAACGTACGGCACCTCCGAGTTCTACACACGTTCAGCTCGATGACGTCCCTCGAACTCCGATCCAGCCGAGTGTTGAGGGAGAGTTTCGTCAGCACGACGGCGTGGTGACGATGATGATGTTCCACCGACGCAGGGCTTCGCCTAAGCTCCGCAACGGTATTACCGAGGTGTAATATGGTGGAGGGGGGCACCGCACACGGCTAAGAGATCTCAAGGATCAATTGTTGTGTCTCTGGGGTGCCCCCCTGCCCCCGTATATAAAGGAGCAAGGGGGAGGCAGCCGGCCAAGGGGAGAGGCGCGCCATAGGGGGGAGTCCTACTCCCACCGGGAGTAGGACTCCTCCTTTCCTTGTGGGAGTAGGAGAAGGGAAGGGGGAAGGAGAAAGAAGGAAGGGTGCGCCCCCCTTCCCTAGTCCAATTCGGACCAGACCATGGGGAGGGGTGCGGCCACCTTTTGAGGCCTTTCTCTCCTTTCCCGTATGGCCCATTAAGGCCCAATACGAATTCCCGTAACTCTCCGGTACTCCAAAAAATACCCGAATCACTCGGAACCTTTCCGAAGTCCGAATATAGTCGTCCAATATATCGATTTTTACGTCTCGACCATTTCGAGACTCCTCGTCATATCCCCGATCTCATCCGGGACTCCGAACTCCTTCGGTACATCAAAACTCAATAAAACTGTCATCGTAACGTTAAGCGTGCGGACCCTACGGGTTCGAGAACTATGTAGACATGACAGAGACACGTCTCCGGTCAATAACCAATAGCGGGACCTGGATGCCCATATTGGCTCCCACATATTCTACGAAGATCTTTATCGGTCAGACCGCATAACAACATACGTTGTTCCCTTTGTCACCGGTATGTTACTTGCCCGAGATTTGATCGTCGGTATCTCGATACCTAGTTCAATCTCGTTACCGGCAAGTCTCTTTACTCGTTCCGTAACACATCATCCCGCAACTAACTCATTAGTCACAATGCTTGCAAGGCTTATAGTGATGTGCATTACCGAGTGGGCCCAGAGATACCTCTCCGACAATCGGAGTGACAAATCCTAATCTCGAAATACGCCAACCCAACAAGTACCTTTGGAGACACCTGTAGAGCACCTTTATAATCACCCATTTACGTTGTGACGTTTGGTAGCACACAAAGTGTTCCTCCGGTAAACGGGAGTTGCATAATCTCATAGTCATAGGAACATGTATAAGTCATGAAGAAAGCAATAGCAACATACTAAACGATCGAGTGCTAAGCTAACGGAATGGGTCAAGTCAATCACGTCATTCTCCTAATGAGGTGATCTCGTTAATCAAATGACAACTTATGTCTATGGCTAGGAAACATAACCATCTTTGATTAACGAGCTAGTCAAGTAGAGGCATACTAGTGACACTCTGTTTGTCTATATATTCACACATGTATTATATTTCCGGTTAATACAATTCTAGCATGAATAATAAATATTTATCATGATACAAGGAAATAAATAATACTTTATTATTGCCTCTAGGGCATATTTCCTTCAACACCCCCTCTGTAATTCTGATTTGTAAACCGAACCTTGTCCCAATTGAGTGAATTAGAAGCCGGATGCCCACAAATGTCATCACGGATTTGTCAGCGTGCCGTGCGCCACCTGCCACGGGCAGAAAAGAGAAACAAATTGCATTGAGAACGTACTTGAACCACAGGCAACTTGTATTAGTATACCAGCCGGCCCGCACATCATGGCTTTGTCCTTATATTAGTGTAAGATTACTACAATTCCTAATCCTCCTTTTTTTGCGAGATAATTCCTAATCCTCCGTTAATCGCCCTGTCCATCTATCTATTGGTTATTGCAGTTTGGTTCAAATGACACGATCAATCATGCCACCAACCCACTAATTGGAGGTGACGTGCTCCACCAAAGGTCCAACGATGACCTCGAGTTTTGCTCTCTTCTGCCGCCCATGTGATTACCTCTCTTTTCCCGATAATAATTATGTAAACAAAGATTCCCAAGAATAGGCCGTCCACCGAGACTGTTTAAAATACGGAAAGACGAACGCTAAAAGATAAAGCCAGACTAGAGACGTGTTACCACACCTTGTTTTGTCGATCTCCTTGGAGGAATGTGCAGCTAGCTGTTTGATTTGAACCAGTCCGGCCTGATCATATTTATTTTGCGCCCGATCTCATATTCATTTAGGGGTACACTGCCAGCCTTCGTTTTCCAGCGTCTGCCAGTGCAAAACATCAATATATTTGGGCATTTCAAACTTATCAGTGCAAATTATCAGATATAGGCTGTTTATTTACCGAGGTTGCATTCGATTACTGCTTTTCAAACATAACATAAGTAAACGGCCTATATTCGAGGATTCCATACGTATCATGGAGACAATTAATAGCAGCGTCAGTTTTGCACCTTAGATAACAAGATTGTCACGACCGGTTTTTCAATAAAATATTTATTGAGAGACCAATCCCTTTTACGGACCAGTAAAGAAGAATTCCTTCTCACTGGTAGACAATATCTTGGTCACGGAAGAAAAATACCAGGAGTACTGAATATAATACAAGGTTGAGCGGAGACTGCTCAACAATTTATTACATGCACACCATTAAAACATAATGGCGGATAGGGTGGCATAACTACTAGCTCACGATAGAAGTGGTGGTGAAAATATCACAGCGGAGCGGGTGATATGACTCCTGAAAACTACAGCTCTTCGAGCATCGGGTTGAAGCTCGAGGAGATTTATTGCGGGTGGCGGAAGCGTATATTATACAAGTGACCAATATCCAGGATCGCACGGCACTGACTGGGATTCCTCTAGGCGTCGGACTCACTATCAAACTCTTCATCCATGAGATCGCCTTCGTCAACATCTGGCCAAATCAACAAGCCAGGTGAGTACTATGAAAGTACTCGCAAGACAGTTCGGACATAAGATATAACAAATGTAAACATGATGCATTTGAACAGTTTAACAAGTGCACTCAGACATAGAGATAATACTGCATGGGAGATAAAAGAGAAGTCGGGCGGTAGTCCTCCCGAAATCCCAAAACAAATACTGGGTGCCAAACGAGGGTCTGAATGACTCCTCGAGAGGAAAATGCAGGAACAATAATGTCGTAGTCGGGCGTCGGGGCGACACCACATAAAGGGCTTATAACAGAAAATGAAAGACAATGCGTGCCACAGTCGGACGTCTGAGCGACATCACATAAAGGGCTTATATTGAAAGTAAAAGACAAACATGCCACAGTCGGACGTCTAAGCGACATCACATAAAGGGCTTATATCGAAAGTAAAAGACAAACATGCCACAGTCGGACGTCTGAGCGACATCACATAAAGGGCTTATATTCAAAGTAAAAGACAAACATGCCACAGTCGGACGTCTAAGCGACATCACATAAAGGGCTTATCTTCATAGCTTAGTAGCTCATGAATTTTAAATCATATCAAGAGAATAATCAGGCATGAGATAAATAACAGGGTTAGTCCATCCTTAGGAAAAAAATGTTTAACCAAGTTTACCACTCAAGTTTGGTTACCGGGGATAATACCACGAGGACTTGACATAGATATGGGTACACTGATCACGATACTTGACCTTGGATACGATGACTCGGAAGGATTTGACTCTACAGAGTTTGTACTTTAACCACAGCCAACGGATTTCAGTAGTCACGGGGACTAGTTCCGTTTACGGTGTTTTGGAAGAAACACGTCTAACCAGTACACACCCATTCAACATTCCGAAGCCAGGAATCACCCTCGGCAACGTTCAAGAAAAACCTTGAGACGGGGAGGCTACAACCTCGCGTAGCATGGGATCAAATTTCTATACGCGCGCTCTAAGGGGTGCCCCCCTCTCGGTCCCAACCGGAAACACCCATGCCCCCTGACCGGATGACTGGCTTTAATCCAGGGCCATGGAACCCTCATCCCGGCCCTTCTATTTGGTGTGTACACGGAAAGAGGTTACCAACTTACTAAACCGCATTCTGGCAGAAAACATGTGGTAGCACGGAAGGGGGAAGAACGATAACGTGACTCCGTCCACGTTAACGTCGGAAATAAATCGGATGACGTAAGGCTGGCATGCTACAACAGTACCACCTTACTGCCCTTCATGTCACCACATGACTAGGCCATCTCTCATCAGAGATCACAGTAACTTTGGAACACACGGGTAGTTGCCTCACATGCAACGAGATACTCACCGATACTCATATGCCATGCACAACCTTTCACGCAAACATGCAAAGCACCTATCATATCAAAGGTTCAAACATGCTTGCCTGGTTCAGAGAAGTCGGAGTCTAGCTCGGCGAAGTTCGCGGCTCCGTCACCTCTCCCGGAACCTACGGTATAGCGAAAAATGCATACTAACGTGAAAAACCAACGCGTGCATAAAATTTGTTCCAAATTTTTTTCAAATAAATCCCATAAAAAACTAGACAAAATTATAAGACTGTCAGAAAAAGAATCACTCAAAAATCACTTTTTATTAAAAAGTTATAAGGGTTTCTGTCCAGGGACTCATCTGTAATGAAACAGAAAATATCCAGGGACTTAACTGAGAAAACAGAAAATGGTTCGAATAGAAACGCGCCAGCCCACAGAGAAAACGTACTCTGCCCGAAGGCGCCAACAGAAAATGCTTCGGGGGTGAAAGAAGAGAGGCTGACGTGGGGGGTCCACATGTCAGGTTTGAAAAACCTCGCCGGCGCCCGAAGGCTGCGGTGGTCGCCGGCGTCGAACCACGGCGAGTCAGGGAGATCGGAGTGTACCAAGAGTATCAGCGTGTCCTTCCGCATTGGTGGGTGGTGGACTTGGGCGTCGGGGAGCACCACGTCGACAGCGACACTTTCTCCGGCGGACGGCGGCTCGGGCGATGGTGGGGAACTCCGGTGGTCTGCTGCAAACTTCGAATTGAAGCGCGGGTCAGAAGGAGGGATGCACTAGAGAGCTACTGGCAAGAGATGGGAGGCAGAGGTGCATGCACAGGAGCGAATCGAGCTGGATCCCGTGGCGGGTCGCGGCGGCCGGAGTTGAGGAAGGAGACTCCCTCGGGGCTCTTCCAGTGGCTAGGCGGGGTCTTGGTGGAGTGCAGAGGTGGTGTGGGTACTAGCTGGAGCTCGGGGCCTCTATTTATAGGCGGCTCGAGGGGGTGGCCGTGAACAGAGAATCTCCGGCGAGCGATTACGGCGAGGCAGTGGATGGTCAGTGGGTTTAAGTGGCCAGGCAGCATCAGTGAGATGTACTGGTGCCGTTCCCCCGCTAATCCTGGTCGGTCATGGCGTAATGGCGCTGGTCCACGGCGGGGTGGCCGTACGGGCATGACGGCGGCAGAGAGCGCGCTCCGCGCCCAGTGGTTCACGGCGAGGGTGGCAGCGCGCACGGGGGAGTGGAAGACCACGCGGCGGCCTCCGGTGGCTTGGGCGGCGCTGGACGGCGCCGTCTGCGCTGTGCCTCTCTCTGGCGGCCGCAAAGCCACCGCTGGCGTCGGTCACGGGGCGGCGCACCTCCTGCTGCTCGTCGCCGACGCCCGCAAGCATCCAGGCGCTCGTGCGGTGCAGAGGACAAGGGGGAGGGGACAGGAAACACTGCGACGCCGGGGCACTGGTGAGATTGGCAACGGACACTGAAGAAACGACAGGGGTTCAGACACTGTTAACTGAATTTGACTGAACATGACATTGACAGTGCTCTGAAGGTATGGGGGAGCAATCAACTAGTCTTCATCGAGCGAACGCAATCAAGAAAGGTGGTCCAACTTGAGGGAGTCAAGATCGTCATCATCTAGCTCAAGTGGACTTCGTGCAAGGCAAAGGTTTGCCCTTGATAGGTTTTATATTTTACCGGTCTCATGGTGATAATTTGGAGACCGGGTTATAGGATCGATAGCCGTACTATCAAGGGGGGCTCTCAAGTGAGTAGCTTGATCGTATCGTTCATCGAGAGCTCAAACCTTTGCATCCTTGCATCATCTTTCTTGATTCTTATTTGTATTTTATTTTGAGGTTTTAGAGCTTGTGGTTATCTTCGTCACAAGCTCTAGTACTTCGAAAACGGATTTCATATGCCTCTTCTATTGCGTTTTCGGTGTTGGAGGTTTTACCAGTCTTATTCAAGGAAGGGTTCTCACCATTTTCTCTTGAGACTTTTCTATTTTGCTTCTTATTTATATTTCTTTCAATATTGTGTTAGCTCTTGTCGCTAGCTTTCCAACAAACTTGGTTTCATCGAATTCGGAGTCCGTTTGCAAAAGTTGTGGCAGTTTTGGTGTTCTAAAAAGGCTGCAGCGGTACTACCGCGAATTGGAGCGGATGTAATTTTTTACTACCACTCCAAAGTGGTACTACCGCGGCTCCTACAATGGTACTACCGCTCCGGACCAAAAACTTGTCCGAAACTCAGCGGAAGTAGGCACGGTTGTATTTTTTTAGTACCGCTCGCAAGCAGTAGTACCGTTACCCCTAGCGGTAGTACCGTGAGGACGAGCGGTAGTACCGCTCCGGCGGTTCTACCAGCCCTTTGCCTCCTCACTGTTGTTTTTCAAAGGGGTTCTACCGCCCTAGTGGTAGTACCGCTCCTTGGAGCGGTAGTACCGCTCTGTGCGGGCTGTGAGGTTAACGGTTGGATTTTTTCCCACCTATAAAAGGGGGTCTTCTTCCCCAATGGACCTTATCCTTTGAGCTCGAGTTCTTCCCCATTGTTGACCTTCTTTGAGCTTGCTAACTCTCAATCCCTCCATGGATTCTTGCTAGTTTTTTGAGGGAAAAGAGAGAGGAGATCTAGATCCACATTTCCACCAATCACTTTCTCCTCTATGTGAGGGGAACCCCTTGGATCTAGATCTTGGAGTTCTTGGTGTTCTCCTTCTTGTTCTTCCTCTCACTTTCCTCCCTAGCATTAGTTGCTTCAGTGGGATTTGAGAGAGAAGGACTTGGGCACTCCGTGTGCCATTGCCATTGCATTTGGTGCATCGATTTGAGTTCTTCAGGGTGATACGTGGAAGTTACAAGTTGAGAAGCTTTTTACTCTTGGGTGTTTGGTACCCTTGAGCTTGTTCCTCTTGGGTGCTTGGGCTCCCTAGACGGTTGATGTCACCTCGGAGCCATATTCCATTGTGGTGAAGCTTCGTGGTGTCGTTGGGGAGATAGCCCCAACCTTTGTGGTGTTCGGAGCTCAATCATTGTGGTGTAAAGCTCCGAGCAAGCGTCGGGGTCTCTAATTAGGTTGTGGAGATCGCCCCGAGCAATTTGACGGGTACCGGTGACCGCCCCCAAGGGTTGTCAAAGTGTACGGGTTCGGTGACCGCCCCCAAGGGTTGCCATTTGTACGGGTTCGGTGACCACCCTCAAGGGTCCCTTAGTGGAATCACGGCATCTTGCATTGTGCGAGGGCGTGAGGAGATTACGGTGGCCCTAGTGGCTTCTTGGGGAGCATTGTGCCTCCACACCGCTCCAAACGGAGATTAGCATCCGCAAGTGTGTGAACTTCGGGATACATCGTCGTCTCCGCGTGCCTCGGTTATCTCTTACCCGAGCCCTTTACTTATGCACTTTACTTTGTGATAGCCATATTGTTTCTTGTCATATATCTTGCTATCACTTAGTTGTTTATCTTGCTTAGCATAAGTTGTTGGTGCACATAGGTGAGCCTAGTTGTTGTAGGTTTTGTGCTTGACAAATTAACCGTTAGGTTTATTCCGCATTTGTTCAAGCCTAAACCGTAATTATTTTAAAAGCGCCTATTCACCCCCCCCCCTCTAGGCGGTATCCACGATGTTTCACCGACGACTTGATAAAATCCACAGATATTATGGACCATCGACGGCGGAGAGAAGCGTCGACTGGTCAAATCAAAATTTGTTTCATTCATCGAAGAACTCAATGATCCGCATCCAATATGTGTTGATTGGTTGCTTGGTTCCGACGGACGCATCAATTCTTCCAACCCATACATAGCAATATATCTTCACCATTTGTGTGGTTTCCAGTTCTTCCCCTAGGATAATAGCATCAAGAAACCCCTCATCCTTCTTCATCATCATATGGGGTTTCAAACTCTTGAGATGGAAATTTGAGAGATAAAATATTTATTTTCAACATTTAAATATTGCAGAAATGTTTCATCATCAACACTACATTCACACAGTTCAACATAAAAACACATCACTTGTCATTGCATTCAACACTAGAAGCACAATCGAAATAAAAAAGGAAGGAATTTTTTTCTTTACCTTTCGGACATACTATCGAACATGTTGCGGGCGCTAGTGATGGTCGCCGCAAGTGTTGACAGCTCATCCTCCACGACCAGCAGCGGGGAAGGAGGAGGAGGAGGAGGAGGAGGGGGAGGGTCCGGAGTAGCAGCGGCAGCTAACAGAGTAGCCAGCTTTGGCTGCCTTCGCCTTCTTGGATGCTGCCACAGCCCAAGGGTCGCACGGTGGGCGCTTCATGTTAGGTGTTGCGACTCCTTTTTTTTATCTTTTGACTTGCTTGTATGGGCTACTCCCCACCACCTTGTTTCACTTCGGTCGTTTGGGCTTATCTAAAGCGAAGCGAAAGCCTGTTTTGAGATCCTATTGCTGGCGGTAGCTACTACTTTCCCCCGACGGCCTAGCCAATTCATCATGCCTCTCTCCTCATTTGCTACCTCCCTCCACCGCGAATAGCTCGCCCCTTTCCTCAGACGAGGACAGACTGACACAATGCACCCCATCCCTCCATCTCAAACCAGATGGGTTTTGCTAATAATACACTAAAACTCATGAGCACGAACCCCAAAAAACGGAGACAAATATTCTAGGAACACGCTTTGAGATTTGTGTATGCTCCAAAATTTGCCAGTTCGGAATTTTGGCTGAGCGTCAAATTGAAATTAGGCAACTACAATTTAGCAAAAAATTTGTTTTAATGCACGTAGCACATGCTAATTAGTATATATTTCAAAAATGAAGAAAGGAAGAAGCACCAAATAACAATTATAAGACTCACAGCGGCCGACCCATTACCTCTTGCACGCGGAGAAAACAAATCTAGAACTCGTGATGAAAAAAATTGTTGGCTGCCCTTCCTAAAAAAACTGTTCATCCGGCTTTTTTACAGACTGAAAAATGTATTATTTGAAATACATGTGAAATTTAAATTTTCATAGATTAGAAATTGTTCATGTACAAGGAAAAAAATTGATAAGTGTGTTAGAAAAATATGTTAATGCGTTTGGGAAAAACTTTATGGATTTTTAAAAATGCTCATGTGTTTGAAATGTTTTTCATAAACTTTAGCAAGGTGTTCATAAACTTTAAAATATTTCCTATATGATTTAAAAAACTCATGTATTGGGGAAAGTTAAAAATATGACCAGAAAAATGAAATGGATTTTAGTTTATGATTTTCAATATTCATTTAATCTAAAAATATATTCATCTGACTAATTTATATCATCAGGTTAGAAAACAATTAAACTTTTTGTGTGTTATAGAATGATGTTCACATATATGAAAAATAATACTCGGGTATTTTCAAAATGTGCTCAAATAATTTTATTTTTGGTTGTGAACCGCTTCCGATTGATAGCCTCTACCTGGTTGCTTCCGCTCCTCCAAGGGCATGCCCAGCGTGAGCGTGCTCAAATTTGCCACCAAACCAAAATTTGACGATGGACCTAAATTTCCACATATTTTTCTCTCTGTAACTGATGTACTAGCTCAAATTCTACACTACTAGCTTAAATTCTACAAGGTGGGGCCCACCTGTATCAAAACTAAAGCCGCGGTCCACACACATGGTTTTCCCTATCCATTCACGCCGTGTCTTCTATCTCTACACTCTCCTTGCCCACCAAGCAAAATTCTGCAGATCTTTTCTTTTCTCATAGCCAACCCCAAATCCAATCCTACATTGGTAGGCTCCGGACATCCCCAAAGGCCCCTCTGCTTCTCTCTCCATGTACCTATCAACCCCTCCCCATCCCCACTCGTTGACCACAGGTAAAGAGAGCTCGTTGCAGGAGCAAAGGAGCAGCCATGGCCGAAGTCATCGTCCAGAGGGCATGCGCGAAGCTCAGATCTGCCATAGGAGATGAAGCCGTTGTGCGTTCCAACTTCATCGGTGACCTGCGTTATATGTTGGGGGCGCTGGAGTCCATCCAACCGGTGCTGGAGAGAGCCGAGATGGAGCCGTTCAGGAGTATACCGGTGGCGCGTTGGCTGCAGCTTGCCTGCAGCGCGGCCTGCAAGACCATAGACACTGTCAATGAGCTGCACGACGCGAGACCACAGGCTGCTGCAACGGTATCCCACTGCAACTGGCCGTTTATTTTTTTTCTCCTTATTCCGGCGAAGCAAATACTACTATCCATCGCTTGCTTGCTGTCTTCACCGACGTGAGATTGGTTAGAGTATAATTCATTTATCGATATTTTAGCTGTGGTATTGTTAAAATTTCCAATATTCTGATTTCATCACAGTTTGATGTTTTATGTAAGCAAGATAGTGGTCCATATTTGCAGTTGACAAGGATGCTGCCCCACCTTGCCATCGTGAAGAATGCCATGGCCATCGAGGTGCAGGAGACGAAAAAACTAGTGATGCGGGCAGACGAGGAGAGGCCAAGTCGGTTTCCAAATTATTACACCGAAATTACCGAGGAACCAAAAACTCGACCAGTTTCTGAGGAAGCAATGATTTTTGGAAGAGGATCAGATAAAGAGAGGATAATAGCCGCCCTGCTATGTAGTACTGAGCCCAACATCACGCAAGAGCACATCACCATTCTTCCCATCTATGGGCTTGAAGGCAGCGGCAAGACAACCTTGGCACAAATGGTATTTAACGGTACCCACTCCCTTCAAGGCTATGACTTCCGGGTATGGTTTCATGTGTCTCCCCAGTTGGACTTCCATGCACTAGGTAACTCCATTATTTGTCACGTGTTGGAAAGGCGACAAGAAGCTTCAGACATGGAGGGGATGGAGGGTATAATGAAGCGCCTTCACGAGCTACTTCATCGTAAGAAGGTGCTCCTTATATTGGATGACCTGTGGGAGGAGGATTCCATTCAGTTACAGCTGTTGAAGTCCATGTTAACTTTCTTGGGAGACAAGATGGACGTAATAGTAACCACATCCAACCAAGCCATCGCTAGGAACATCTGTACAGTTGAGCCGTACAGGCTAAATCGGTTGAGTGATGACACATGTTGGGAAATAATCAAGAAATCCATCGGTTTCGAAGGAGGAGAAGAAGAGTTGGAGAAGATTGGACGGGAGATCGCAAGCAAGTGCTGCGGTGTACCATTAGTAGCTCAAGAGTATGCATCCATTCTACATTTTTCTTCCCGAGATGCTATTACATGGAAAAAATTCATGGAATGGAGTATCTGGTCTATTATTATGAAGTCCATTTCTTCCCGAGTGTGGTTATCCCTTGCAAGATTCGAGCTAAGCTACAGGAGTATGCCACCAGATTTGAGGCTATGCTTTGCTTATTATTGTGCAGTCTTCCCAACTGGCCACAACATAGTCAAAGATGACCTGGTTCATCAATGGATTGCTCTGCACCTCATTGAGCCATCTGAAACATTGTCTGCCGCACAGATAGCAGAGGAGCATATTACCAGGCTTCAGAACATGTCATTCCTTCAAACTGCAGAGCTGGACCACGTGAGTAATTGTCTACTACTCTATTGTACAAAATCTGCTGACTTATAAAGACAGAAAACTGAAGTAAAATTTGAGTGAATTGTATCATACTTGTTCCTACTGGATGGATTACTAATGTGTGGATATAGTAGTAGGTATGCCCGAGGGACATGATATAGTGAAGCGAAAGAACAACATACATCTAGGAAACTAAGACATATATAGGCTACTTACTAATTTTTAATTGGAAGAAGAGGATCCAATCGGCTGTCCGATCACGCGCTGGAATCGGCCGCCTTGGTCGAGCAACACGTGCCGCCCAAGTTGCTGGCTCCCTTCGACATTATCCTTTCCTGAGCCACCCCTCCACAAAGGGCCTCTTTGATTCAAATAATTTCTAAAATAATTTTGTAGAATTCTAATCTTTGAACAACATGGAAGCTTCTTGTTATGATAATAGCCCCCTTGCGATAAGTTCATCTTGTATCCATGTTTGGTCCTTTGCAATCGTGGTTCTGACCATATTGTTCTTGTTTGATCCATTTATCGAACAAGTTAAAGTACTTGTCTTCTTCAGATCGTTTCACCTGTTCAACCTCTACATTGCTATACCCTCGAGTATTACCCTCTGGTATCTCGAGAATATCATGGAACTACATAACTTCTTATGAGTTTTTCATCAACTATTATTCTCGTCGATTCAAATTTTCCACGGGTTCTGAGTTGTTAGACACTCGAGAACACCGATAACCGATTCAAGTCTCCATTGTTTTGTTTAACCTTTCTTGTAACCTAACATATCTGAGCAGTGACAATTCCCTGCTTATGTAAACACCTCGGTGTACAAACTCTGTCAATAAGACCATGTTACTATTGTGGGTGACATTCCGGTAGCCACCGATGGAGGAGAACTTTGCCTATTGGTCCGCCTCGTCTTAACGAGCAGGAGAATGGTTCTCTTCGTCCCTCGCCCTTGGTACCGATGTTGTTGCCGACATAACTGACAGGTTATAGTCTGACATGCCTTGCTATCAAGATCGTGCAAGATGACATAACCCTTCCTAGTTTTTGATCCACGTGGTGGGCCCATAACCCACAGTTTCACAGGATCGAAACCTGACTCTCCTGTACATCCCTGTTTTCCAAAATTGTTCCTCGCACTTAGCTTCGTATGTACATCATGAGCCACCCACCTAGTGATCTACTCTGGTATCAGATGCAATACTTATTCCCATTGCTCCTCCTTACCTTGCTCTCGATGACTTTCTTGAATTTCAACTCGAGAGATGCCTCTATGCCATGTTCACCGAGATAGCCCCAGGTACCTATCTTGTGTTCAGCTCCGTCCTTCCCGAGTCTTTCCCCCTTACTCCACCCCTTAAATCTCGGGACGAGATTTCTTGTAGTGGAGGAGAATTGTGACGCCCGAATAATTAAGCAACAGTAATCCTCTGTAATGATGCCACGTCACCATGATTACTGTTGATAAACTCGCGTGGTTCGAAATTGGTTCAATTTTCAAATTCAAATTAAAGTCCAAAACTAAAATTTTCAAACATGAAAGCTAAAATGTTCAAAGTGTGTCAAATAATCTCTGGTTATTTGTCATGTTGAAACCTATATTTTAAAATGTGTTTTTAATGCCCTAAAATAAATAAAACAGGGGCTAAAACTAGTATTAAATCCTTTTAATTATTAAACAAATGCAAACTACTTTTTTTATGTGCCAAATTATATGTGGCAGTAGCCTATTTTATAATATTATTTTAGGTGCAAGTCTTCTATTTTATATAACTAGTTCTGTTTTAAAAAGTTTAGGAAAACAGGAAAGCTTAAAAAAACAAATAGAAAAGGCCCCTGCCCCCTGGGCCTAACCCCCCGGGCTAAGCCCCACAAGCTAGCCGGCCCAGCCCACTCCTCCCCCTGTCGTCTTCCCCCGCCCTGTTCGACCGACCGAGCACCCGCGCCCATCGGCCGCAGCCCGACCACCTCGCCGTCGCCGCCGCCGAGGCGATAAGATCGCCACCCCCACCGACGCCTCGAACCCTTCCCCCACTCGCCCACTTGCCCCCTCTCGCTCGCCTCTGCGCCTCCCCTCCCCCAGATCCACCTCTCCCCTCTCCTCCCGCTCGATCTCGAGCGCGCCCATCGCCATGGCCCCATCCTTGTCACGGCCACCGTCGCCACCTCGCCTCGTCCCCGTGACAGATCGGT
Source organism: Triticum aestivum (assembly GCF_018294505.1). NCBI lineage: Eukaryota > Viridiplantae > Streptophyta > Magnoliopsida > Poales > Poaceae > Triticum > Triticum aestivum. The sequence continues at coordinate 15,138,846 of NC_057799.1, forward strand.
TCTCCGGCCCTCGCTACATCCTCCCCGACCACCTGCTCGAGCCGGGACCCCCTGCATCACCCCCCAACGCCGTCGCCTTCTTCCTTGGGTCGCCGCCATCTTCTTCGACTCCGGCGACTGCTGCTGCTACTAAGCCTCTCACGGGCCTTTCTTGGCCGCACGGTGAGCTCCTCCCTTCCTCCCTTCCTCTCCTCCCGTCGTGCTTTTTGCCGTAGCTAGCTCGCCCGCAAGCCGAGCTCCGCCGTCTGCCATTGTCGTCATAGGGCTCGCCTCCGAGCTCCTCCGCTCGAGCCAGTAGCTCCGACGAGCTCCTGGAGCGCCATAGACCTCGCCTAGCCCTTTACTTCGCTCGCACACGCTCTGTAGCGCCGATCCTGAACTCCGGCCGAACGCGCCGCCCGCCACTGTCGATGTAGCGCTCCATTCCGGTCGAGTTAGCCCACGGGACCGCCGTAGATCGATGCGGCGTCGGACGCCCGGTCGAACGCGCCTAACCGCATCTCTCCCCGTGCCCTGTAGCTTTTTTTCGGCGAAGTCCGGCGATGCTCCGCCGCGGAAATGGTCGCCGGCGCGTCTCCGGTGCCGCCCGCCGACGTGGCCCATCAGGCCCCACCTCACAGCCACTGACCGCGGGCCCCATGGGCCCCAGATGACTGGGTTGACCCAGTCAACTGCTGACTGGGCACCAGTGGGCCACTGACGTGTGGGTCCCGCGCGTAATTAATCTAATTTGAAGTTAAAACTTTAATTAGTAAATAGATTAGTCTAATGTATCACTGACATATTGGGCCCACACCCCTTATTAGTTTAGTTAGATTAGTTAATTCGCTGTTATAGCCACTCTCACTGACCAGTGGGTCCCGCTGGACCCACAGGTCAGGTTTGACCTGGTCAGCCGACCAGCTGGCTGCTGACGTCATCCTCTAGTCATGCTGACGTCATAATTCCAATTCTGTTAATTTAGATAATTCCAAAATATGTTTTAATCTTTGAAAATTCGTAGAAAATAAACCGTAGCTCGGATGAAAAAGTTTTATACATGAAAGTTGCTCAGAACGACAAGGCAAATTGGAATGCGTGGTCCGTTTACCTGTCACATGCCTCTATCTGTCTGAACATGGAACATTTCCCCTCCGGTCATCTGTCTCACACAGGTCCGGAACCGGGAAAGCATTTCCGGTTGAATTCCCCCTTCACCTATATCGTGTAACCCTGTGTTAGAACACCTCTAGCATCGCTTATTGTCATGTTATGCATATGTTTGCGTGTATTTACTGTTTCTTCCCCTCTTCTCTCCGGTAGACCCCGGGACCGCTGCTGATGCCCCTACGATCGACTACGTCGACGACGACCCTCCTTCTCGCCTGAGCAACCAGGCAAGCCCCCCCTTTGATCATCTTGATATCGCCCATTCCATTCTCTCATGCTTGCATTAGATTTTGCTATTGTTATTGATTGTTCCTATTCTGATGCATAGCCTGCTTTTGTAACCTGCTCATTGTACCTTACCTGCTTATCCTAAACTGCTTAGTATAGGTTGGTTAGTGATCCATTAGTGACCCCCACCTTGTCCTTGTTGCCCCTGCTTCATCTTCGACGACTCGATCAACGTGATCGATGACCAGAGCCTGACACCTCACATCACATCACGCCCCTTTAGTTGCTCGACTCTGCAGAGCTACTATCGAGTGCTGAGGGTGATCCCTCATAATGCACTCCTGATGATAATTCTGTAGTGTAGCTATTCGGGCGTGGTCATCGAGGGTGATTTCCTCTTTCACCATTCCTGATACGGCTCTGTCGTTCAACACCTCAAGTGTGAACCTCGAGGGTGGTCCCTCTTAATTCACCTTGATGATTACATTGAGTGGAATCCACCGGGGGTGATTCCCCGGGTTTTCCCCTTGATGTCTGGACACACGGTTACCTTGACTTTACTTGAGACCATTGTTGAAGTCGGGTCGGCCCTGAGGGGTACCCGCGAGTTGATGTGAAAATCGGGCGGGCCCGTAGAGCACCCGCGAGTTTTCCACGTGGCACGGCCGGGCAGTCTGGGCCCTTGCCGTAAGTCCATGAGACGGGGCGACGGGGTCACATTATCGTGAGTCTCTGCTCGTCTCCGCGAGCCCCCAATGCACTAACAGGTTTGGGTATTTGTTCTGAGTTGGCCTCTGGCCTTTACGCACTAACCACCACGCGAGAATAGATATGGGCCTCGACGTCGCAGTATCAGCCGAAGCTTTGTCAGACGTCCAGTTCAGCAATGCGGCATGGTCGGATCGTGCTGGCCATCCGAGGCGGTACTGGTATTCACCCTGCGCGCAATGACCCGGAGTGCTGCGGGCGATGGGCCCAAGACCCCGGAGCGCTTAGGATGTAGACCGGCGGGGACCTCTCTGCTGAGCCTAGGTAGGGTTGCGACGTGTTGATCTTCCGAGGCCGGGCATTGACCCCAGAAAGGTGTGTCCGGCCAGAGTGATCGAGCGTGTTGGGTAACGTGGTGCACCCCTGCAGGGAAGATATATATTTGAATACCGTGTCCGCGGTAATGGATGTTCAGACTTATATCCTGATCTTATATAACTAGAAACGGATACTTGAGATATGTGATGGATATGTGGCTCCGAGATTGCTTTCCCGCAGGGAGTCGAGGAAGGATCTCTGGGCGTTGATGTTACAACATGCTTGTTAAATATTAAAATGTTACTCTTTACTCTTCTACATGCTGCAAGATGCTTGGAGCTGCTTGAAGATGCTAGTCTTCGATAGGCTAGGCCTTCCCCCTCTATTCTGGCATTCTGCAGTTCAGTCCACAGATACAAACCTTCCTTTTGATACCAATGCATACTTAGTATACATCTGATGCTTGCGAGTACTTTGGATGAGTACTCACGGTTGCTTTGCTACCCCTTTTCCCCCTTCTTTCTTCTTTCCGGTTGATGCAACCAAATGGTGGATCCCTGGAGCCAGATGCCACCGTCGATGGATACTACTGTATGGAGACCGCCGACGACCAGGAGTAGTTAGGAGGTCCCAGGCAGGAGGCCTTGCCTCTTCGATCGTTGATGTTTGTGCTAGCCTTCTTAAGGCATCCTTGTTTAACTTATGTCTGTACTCAGATATTGTTGCTTCCGCTACTGCTTGTGTATCGAGCTATGTATTCGAGCCCTCGAGGCCCCTGGCTTGTAATATAAAGCTTGTATTATTTTATTTGTGTCTAGAGTTGTGTTGTGATATCTTCCCGTGAGTCCCTGATCTTGATCATACACATTTGCGTGTATGATTAGTGTACGATTGAATCGGGGGCGTCACAGGTGAGGATAGGTCATTGTTGTAGTTTGTCGATCGCTTTGAGTTTTTCTCTCTCGCGCTTAGGCATAGTTTGGTCTTGTATTACTTTGCTATTTGCCGACTTGTTTTTTGGTGTTTGTGTGTGCGTATGTTGTTTATTGTGTGCATTCTAACTATGTAGAGTCAGATGTGTTGAGTATTGTGTCTATAGCTACTTGACGCTTCATTTGGAGTCAGTAAATTCACCCTTTGTGAAAGGAAAAAACCCTGATATTTCCCGAGTGTGGTTATCCCTTGCAAGATTCGAGCTAAGCTACAGGAGTATGCCACCAGATTTGAGGCTATGCTTTGCTTATTATTGTGCAGTCTTCCCAACTGGCCACAACATAGTCAAAGATGACCTGGTTCATCAATGGATTGCTCTGCACCTCATTGAGCCATCTGAAACATTGTCTGCCGCACAGATAGCAGAGGAGCATATTACCAGGCTTCAGAACATGTCATTCCTTCAAACTGCAGAGCTGGACCACGTGAGTAATTGTCTACTACTCTATTGTACAAAATCTGCTGACTTATAAAGACAGAAAACTGAAGTAAAATTTGAGTGAATTGTATCATACTTGTTCCTACTGGATGGATTACTAATGTGTGGATATAGTAGTAGGTATGCCCGAGGGACATGATATAGTGAAGCGAAAGAACAACATACATCTAGGAAACTAAGACATATATAGGCTACTTACTAATTTTTAATTGGAAGAAGAGGATCCAATCGGCTGTCCGATCACGCGCTGGAATCGGCCGCCTTGGTCGAGCAACACGTGCCGCCCAAGTTGCTGGCTCCCTTCGACATTATCCTTTCCTGAGCCACCCCTCCACAAAGGGCCTCTTTGATTCAAATAATTTCTAAAAATAATTTTGTAGAATTCTAATCTTTGAACAACATGGAAGCTTCTTGTTATGATAATAGCCCCCTTGCGATAAGTTCATCTTGTATCCATGTTTGGTCCTTTGCAATCGTGGTTCTGACCATATTGTTCTTGTTTGATCCATTTATCGAACAAGTTAAAGTACTTGTCTTCTTCAGATCGTTTCACCTGTTCAACCTCTACATTGCTATACCCTCGAGTATTACCCTCTGGTATCTCGAGAATATCATGGAACTACATAACTTCTTATGAGTTTTTCATCAACTATTATTCTCGTCGATTCAAATTTTCCACGGGTTCTGAGTTGTTAGACACTCGAGAACACCGATAACCGATTCAAGTCTCCATTGTTTTGTTTAACCTTTCTTGTAACCTAACATATCTGAGCAGTGACAATTCCCTGCTTATGTAAACACCTCGGTGTACAAACTCTGTCAATAAGACCATGTTACTATTGTGGGTGACATTCCGGTAGCCACCGATGGAGGAGAACTTTGCCTATTGGTCCGCCTCGTCTTAACGAGCAGGAGAATGGTTCTCTTCGTCCCTCGCCCTTGGTACCGATGTTGTTGCCGACATAACTGACAGGTTATAGTCTGACATGCCTTGCTATCAAGATCGTGCAAGATGACATAACCCTTCCTAGTTTTTGATCCACGTGGTGGGCCCATAACCCACAGTTTCACAGGATCGAAACCTGACTCTCCTGTACATCCCTGTTTTCCAAAATTGTTCCTCGCACTTAGCTTCGTATGTACATCATGAGCCACCCACCTAGTGATCTACTCTGGTATCAGATGCAATACTTATTCCCATTGCTCCTCCTTACCTTGCTCTCGATGACTTTCTTGAATTTCAACTCGAGAGATGCCTCTATGCCATGTTCACCGAGATAGCCCCAGGTACCTATCTTGTGTTCAGCTCCGTCCTTCCCGAGTCTTTCCCCCTTACTCCACCCCTTAAATCTCGGGACGAGATTTCTTGTAGTGGAGGAGAATTGTGACGCCCGAATAATTAAGCAACAGTAATCCTCTGTAATGATGCCACGTCACCATGATTACTGTTGATAAACTCGCGTGGTTCGAAATTGGTTCAATTTTCAAATTCAAATTAAAGTCCAAAACTAAAATTTTCAAACATGAAAGCTAAAATGTTCAAAGTGTGTCAAATAATCTCTGGTTATTTGTCATGTTGAAACCTATATTTTAAAATGTGTTTTTAATGCCCTAAAATAAATAAAACAGGGGCTAAAACTAGTATTAAATCCTTTTAATTATTAAACAAATGCAAACTACTTTTTTTATGTGCCAAATTATATGTGGCAGTAGCCTATTTTATAATATTATTTTAGGTGCAAGTCTTCTATTTTATATAACTAGTTCTGTTTTAAAAAGTTTAGGAAAACAGGAAAGCTTAAAAAAACAAATAGAAAAGGCCCTGCCCCCTGGGCCTAACCCCCCGGGCTAAGCCCCACAAGCTAGCCGGCCCAGCCCACTCCTCCCCCTGTCGTCTTCCCCCGCCCTGTTCGACCGACCGAGCACCCGCGCCCATCGGCCGCAGCCCGACCACCTCGCCGTCGCCGCCGCCGAGGCGATAAGATCGCCACCCCCACCGACGCCTCGAACCCTTCCCCCACTCGCCCACTTGCCCCCTCTCGCTCGCCTCTGCGCCTCCCCTCCCCCAGATCCACCTCTCCCCTCTCCTCCCGCTCGATCTCGAGCGCGCCCATCGCCATGGCCCCATCCTTGTCACGGCCACCGTCGCCACCTCGCCTCGTCCCCGTGACAGATCGGTTCTCCGGCCCTCGCTACATCCTCCCCGACCACCTGCTCGAGCCGGGACCCCCTGCATCACCCCCCAACGCCGTCGCCTTCTTCCTTGGGTCGCCGCCATCTTCTTCGACTCCGGCGACTGCTGCTGCTACTAAGCCTCTCACGGGCCTTTCTTGGCCGCACGGTGAGCTCCTCCCTTCCTCCCTTCCTCTCCTCCCGTCGTGCTTTTTGCCGTAGCTAGCTCGCCCGCAAGCCGAGCTCCGCCGTCTGCCATTGTCGTCATAGGGCTCGCCTCCGAGCTCCTCCGCTCGAGCCAGTAGCTCCGACGAGCTCCTGGAGCGCCATAGACCTCGCCTAGCCCTTTACTTCGCTCGCACACGCTCTGTAGCGCCGATCCTGAACTCCGGCCGAACGCGCCGCCCGCCACTGTCGATGTAGCGCTCCATTCCGGTCGAGTTAGCCCACGGGACCGCCGTAGATCGATGCGGCGTCGGACGCCCGGTCGAACGCGCCTAACCGCATCTCTCCCCGTGCCCTGTAGCTTTTTTCGGCGAAGTCCGGCGATGCTCCGCCGCGGAAATGGTCGCCGGCGCGTCTCCGGTGCCGCCGCCGACGTGGCCCATCAGGCCCCACCTCACAGCCACTGACCGCGGGCCCCATGGGCCCCAGATGACTGGGTTGACCCAGTCAACTGCTGACTGGGCACCAGTGGGCCACTGACGTGTGGGTCCCGCGCGTAATTAATCTAATTTGAAGTTAAAACTTTAATTAGTAAATAGATTAGTCTAATGTATCACTGACATATTGGGCCCACACCCCTTATTAGTTTAGTTAGATTAGTTAATTCGCTGTTATAGCCACTCTCACTGACCAGTGGGTCCCGCTGGACCCACAGGTCAGGTTTGACCTGGTCAGCCGACCAGCTGGCTGCTGACGTCATCCTCTAGTCATGCTGACGTCATAATTCCAATTCTGTTAATTTAGATAATTCCAAAATATGTTTTAATCTTTGAAAATTCGTAGAAAATAAACCGTAGCTCGGATGAAAAAGTTTTATACATGAAAGTTGCTCAGAACGACAAGGCAAATTGGAATGCGTGGTCCGTTTACCTGTCACATGCCTCTATCTGTCTGAACATGGAACATTTCCCCTCCGGTCATCTGTCTCACACAGGTCCGGAACCGGGAAAGCATTTCCGGTTGAATTCCCCCTTCACCTATATCGTGTAACCCTGTGTTAGAACACCTCTAGCATCGCTTATTGTCATGTTATGCATATGTTTGCGTGTATTTACTGTTTCTTCCCCTCTTCTCTCCGGTAGACCCCGGGACCGCTGCTGATGCCCCTACGATCGACTACGTCGACGACGACCCTCCTTCTCGCCTGAGCAACCAGGCAAGCCCCCCCTTTGATCATCTTGATATCGCCCATTCCATTCTCTCATGCTTGCATTAGATTTTGCTATTGTTATTGATTGTTCCTATTCTGATGCATAGCCTGCTTTTGTAACCTGCTCATTGTACCTTACCTGCTTATCCTAAACTGCTTAGTATAGGTTGGTTAGTGATCCATTAGTGACCCCCACCTTGTCCTTGTTGCCCCTGCTTCATCTTCGACGACTCGATCAACGTGATCGATGACCAGAGCCTGACACCTCACATCACATCACGCCCCTTTAGTTGCTCGACTCTGCAGAGCTACTATCGAGTGCTGAGGGTGATCCCTCATAATGCACTCCTGATGATAATTCTGTAGTGTAGCTATTCGGGCGTGGTCATCGAGGGTGATTTCCTCTTTCACCATTCCTGATACGGCTCTGTCGTTCAACACCTCAAGTGTGAACCTCGAGGGTGGTCCCTCTTAAATTCACCTTGATGATTACATTGAGTGGAATCCACCGGGGGTGATTCCCCGGGTTTTCCCCTTGATGTCTGGACACACGGTTACCTTGACTTTACTTGAGACCATTGTTGAAGTCGGGTCGGCCCTGAGGGGTACCCGCGAGTTGATGTGAAAATCGGGCGGGCCCGTAGAGCACCCGCGAGTTTTCCACGTGGCACGGCCGGGCAGTCTGGGCCCTTGCCGTAAGTCCATGAGACGGGGCGACGGGGTCACATTATCGTGAGTCTCTGCTCGTCTCCGCGAGCCCCCAATGCACTAACAGGTTTGGGTATTTGTTCTGAGTTGGCCTCTGGCCTTTACGCACTAACCACCACGCGAGAATAGATATGGGCCTCGACGTCGCAGTATCAGCCGAAGCTTTGTCAGACGTCCAGTTCAGCAATGCGGCATGGTCGGATCGTGCTGGCCATCCGAGGCGGTACTGGTATTCACCCTGCGCGCAATGACCCGGAGTGCTGCGGGCGATGGGCCCAAGACCCCGGAGCGCTTAGGATGTAGACCGGCGGGGACCTCTCTGCTGAGCCTAGGTAGGGTTGCGACGTGTTGATCTTCCGAGGCCGGGCATTGACCCCAGAAAGGTGTGTCCGGCCAGAGTGATCGAGCGTGTTGGGTAACGTGGTGCACCCCTGCAGGGAAGATATATATTTGAATACCGTGTCCGCGGTAATGGATGTTCAGACTTATATCCTGATCTTATATAACTAGAAACGGATACTTGAGATATGTGATGGATATGTGGCTCCGAGATTGCTTTCCCGCAGGGAGTCGAGGAAGGATCTCTGGGCGTTGATGTTACAACATGCTTGTTAAATATTAAAATGTTACTCTTTACTCTTCTACATGCTGCAAGATGCTTGGAGCTGCTTGAAGATGCTAGTCTTCGATAGGCTAGGCCTTCCCCCTCTATTCTGGCATTCTGCAGTTCAGTCCACAGATACAAACCTTCCTTTTGATACCAATGCATACTTAGTATACATCTGATGCTTGCGAGTACTTTGGATGAGTACTCACGGTTGCTTTGCTACCCCTTTTCCCCCTTCTTTCTTCTTTCCGGTTGATGCAACCAAATGATGGATCCCTGGAGCCAGATGCCACCGTCGATGGATACTACTGTATGGAGACCGCCGACGACCAGGAGTAGTTAGGAGGTCCCAGGCAGGAGGCCTTGCCTCTTCGATCGTTGATGTTTGTGCTAGCCTTCTTAAGGCATCCTTGTTTAACTAATGTCTGTACTCAGATATTGTTGCTTCCGCTACTGCTTGTGTATCGAGCTATGTATTCGAGCCTTCGAGGCCCCTGGCTTGTAATATAAAGCTTGTATTATTTCTATTTGTGTCTAGAGTTGTGTTGTGATATCTTCCCGTGAGTCCCTGATCTTGATCATACACATTTGCGTGTATGATTAGTGTACGATTGAATCGGGGGCGTCACAGGTGAGGATAGGTCATTGTTGTAGTTTGTCGATCGCTTTGAGTTTTTCTCTCTCGCGCTTAGGCATAGTTTGGTCTTGTATTACTTTGCTATTTGCCGACTTGTTTTTTGGTGTTTGTGTGTGCGTATGTTGTTTATTGTGTGCATTCTAACTATGTAGAGTCAGATGTGTTGAGTATTGTGTCTATAGCTACTTGACGCTTCATTTGGAGTCAGTAAATTCACCCTTTGTGAAAGGAAAAAACCCTGATATTTCCCGAGTGTGGTTATCCCTTGCAAGATTCGAGCTAAGCTACAGGAGTATGCCACCAGATTTGAGGCTATGCTTTGCTTATTATTGTGCAGTCTTCCCAACTGGCCACAACATAGTCAAAGATGACCTGGTTCATCAATGGATTGCTCTGCACCTCATTGAGCCATCTGAAACATTGTCTGCCGCACAGATAGCAGAGGAGCATATTACCAGGCTTCAGAACATGTCATTCCTTCAAACTGCAGAGCTGGACCACGTGAGTAATTGTCTACTACTCTATTGTACAAAATCTGCTGACTTATAAAGACAGAAAACTGAAGTAAAATTTGAGTGAATTGTATCATACTTGTTCCTACTGGATGGATTACTAATGTGTGGATATAGTAGTAGGTATGCCCGAGGGACATGATATAGTGAAGCGAAAGAACAACATACATCTAGGAAACTAAGACATATATAGGCTACTTACTAATTTTTAATTGGAAGAAGAGGATCCAATCGGCTGTCCGATCACGCGCTGGAATCGGCCGCCTTGGTCGAGCAACACGTGCCGCCCAAGTTGCTGGCTCCCTTCGACATTATCCTTTCCTGAGCCACCCCTCCACAAAGGGCCTCTTTGATTCAAATAATTTCTAAAATAATTTTGTAGAATTCTAATCTTTGTGATTTTTTCCTACATGCATTGTTTGATTTGTAGGATTACAATCCATAGGTATTATTCTTATGATTCATTCTTACTTTCATAGAAATTTTTTTACCCCCTCCAACCTAATGTGAACAATTCTATATTTTTCCTGCACACAATCGAACACTCATACTGTTCTTGTAGTATTGAAGAAGACAAGACACTCAATTCTTGTTTTTTTTGTTCCTATTATGTGTTTTACAAAACCTACGAGTCATAGAGGCCCTAAGTGTGTTTCCTTCCTGAACCATCCCATCCTCCACCTCTCTCTGTGAAGTCATTGCATCAATGGGGTTCGCCTCCTTTCACCCACCCCCGGGCCGGACACTGCCGCCGGAGACGAACTCACACATAATTAATGTTAATGCAAGAGAGAGTCGGAGCGTCGGTGCTACAAGGATAGACCGCCCGGTTGTGCATATTGCAGTTAGTCGATCAGTGGCGGGAGTGAGCTGCCGACGCACAAGGACATCTGCAGCAGGGTGGCTGCAGATGCTGCAAGTGGGGAAGGGTGGTGCTATGATGTGGTGACGATGATGCTATGCCCCAGCTACAACGAAGATGTGAGGCTACGTGCTACAAGTGGCGACTGGATGTGCTATGAGGTGCAACTCTTGTTGCTGCGAGCGGTGACCGGTGGAGCTGCGAGCGGCAATGGCTTCGATGGCGTTGGTGCAACTGTCTACCAAAGAGCTACAATTAGCGACAGTCATGATGCGATTGTGGGAGCTGCAAGTAATGATGGCCGAGCTGCAACCGTCGATGGGCGTGATGCAAGCAGTGCATCCAGGCTACGCCACGGCAATGCATGTGGTGCTGCGAGCCGTCACGGTGGTGCTACATGCTGGGAGTGCGTTCGGGAGTCTTCATCGGCGATGACCATGGTGACCGCAGGTCAGGCCGGAGCAACGCTGATGCCTAGATTTTTGCACGAACTGTCGGTGCAGGACCGTACGGAGAAGATGGTGTAGCGTTGAGGAAGCAGGCGCAGAAGCTGATTTGGGACACTTGGATCATGCGCGACAATATCTAATGGCTAGTGAGGTGATCGATCGGGCCTTTGGACCGGTCGACCGACACCTATTGTTCTCTTTTAAGTTAATGTTAAAATATACCTAAGCTCCACATGTCTAAGTTGCACAATAGTAGTTACACTTGCTCAAGATAAATATTTCGTGATGCATCTTATAATCACGTGCATATGCCTTTAATTTGTTGCAGGCCAGTGGAGCCAATAAGGGTGCAATTTTGTTGACTATGCACGGTGTGGTGCACAACCTCGCGACAACGTTCCTAGAAAGTTCAAGCTACCATCTAGCCACCAATCATCATGGGAAACTTGATGTGCCTTATGGTAAGTACATAAGAGCACTGCGCTGTGTCGGCTGTAGCAACGTGGAGTTTAAAGGTGGCTCATTTCCACATGAGAAGTGGCTACGTGTCCTGGAACTAACGGAGAGCTCCGTGCTGAAGCTACCGGACTACATCTTGCAACTGAAGCACCTGGGGTATCTTAAGATATCAAAATTTACTGGACTGGTAACTCTTCCAGAGTCTGTTGGGCATCTGAAAAATCTGTTCCATATTGACTTATCAGGATGCTCCAGGCTTGCAGCTCTTCCGGAATCATTTGGAGATCTCGTAAACTTAACCCATGTCAATCTGTCACGATGCCATGGACTGACAGAGCTTCCAGAACCACTCCAGAAGCTTGGCAAACTGGTACACCTGGATTTATCATTCTGGTCTTGTTTTGAAGGTATTGGGGAACGCCTTGGTGGCCTCACCAATCTGGAGCATTTGAACTTGTCGCACCCTTGCTGTCATCTTGTTCAGCACCGTTCCGATCTCCAGGGTCTGAAAGATGGTCTGTGCAAGCTCACCAAACTCCGGTATCTGAACTTGTCAGCGTGCCTGAATCCTATCTTTTACTACCACCAGTCACAAGAGGACAGTCTCAAATTCCTTGGAGAGTGTGTCAGCGGTCTTTCCAGCCTAGAACATTTGGACCTGTCTCATCATACATTTCTTTTTGGTTACCTGCGAGTCTTGGTGAGCTCAGCAGGCTACACACACTGGATCTTTCAGGCTGCATCAGAATCAGGAAGGTAGGTGAAACGAAGTGTCTCAAGATTATAATAGATCCGAGCAAATGCCGGGGTCTGGAAAGTTGCCAATTTGTGGTCCGTGTTGATGAAGCGGCATACAGAAGCACGAGCAACCTTGCTCAGCTTGAGGTTGTGGACTGTAAAGAGCTGGGGATAAGCTGCCTTGAGAGGCTGCAGTGTTTGGAGGAAGCGCAGAGGATAAGATTAGTTCAGAAACAAAAGGTTGAAAGGTTGAAGCTTTGTTGGACAGTTGGTGAAGCTAGAGGATCTATGAAGGTGGATGAAAATGCTTTGTTAGGAGAGCTAGTGCCACCGCATTCTCTTCGGTGCCTCGAGATATGTGGCTATGGTGGGGAAACCTGCCTCCCTGCCTGGCGGATACCAAGCGTATCATCTCATCTCTGTAATCTTACAGAGGTCACTATGGAGGACTTCCCGAGGTGTGTGGCCCTGCCGCCGCTGGGTCTATTTCCAAACCTCCAGCGCCTTGTTCTCAGAAGGATGGCCAGAATCACAACGATTGATGCCGGTGCACTGAGTGGAGGGAACATAGAGGCATTCACTCGAGTCTCTAAGTTCACTATAGATGATATGGAGAACCTGAAAGAGTTTAAGTTTGCTGCCGTTGATGAGCTTGCGATTCAGAAATGCCCCTTGTTGAGCTTTGGATCTCTACCGCCCAGAGCTCACAGGTTGCTAATATCAGACTCTGACCAAGTGATGTCTTCATCGGTCAGAGCAATAGATGGTGTGGAAGGCCCTTCTTCTCCGGTAACAGAACTGGTGGTCGAGACCTGCAATTTGCCTCTAGGTAATGATTTTCATTATGTACCTTCTTTTCTGTAAATATATTTTGATCCTTGAGAAGCAATTATCTCCTGTACTTGTATTTTTTGTAATACTCCAGCATCAGCAATTCCTAATAGTGCTACTTTGCTTGTTTAATGTGCAACTAGGTGACTGGAGTTTGCTTCACCACCTCCCTGGACTCTGCAGCTTGACTATCAATAACTGTTACAGTCTAACCAGCTCACCGGAGATTATCAGCGCCCTATCCTCTCTCCAGTCACTATGTTTCTCTCAGTGCCATGAGCCTATGGAATCACTACCAGCGTTCTTGTGTGACCTCACCTCTCTCCAGCAACTTGCGATCGATGAGTGCCATGGCATTCAATCTTTGACGGAGGACATGTTAGCCAAGCTCACTGGCCTCAAAGCTCTGTATATTTGGGACTGTCCTGAGCTGAAGAAGTGGTGTGAAACAGAGGAGAACAAACAGAAGCTTGCTCACATCCGAATAAATTTTGAGTATGTCCCCTGCCGATCTTGGCTACTTAAATTGTCTATACAAACACTATTTTGTTTTTTTCTTTCTATGTTCAACCAATAGCACCGTCCTGCTAGTAGGATGGCGCTGCTTTACTGCTGTTTGCTGCTCAGAGTTCCTTCTGTAGAAACACAGCCGCCATCATACACCTCAATTAAAACTGTAGCTTCTCTCTTAAAAAATAAACTGAAATTGTAGCTGATCAAAGTTTTCATCCTGTTAATTATGCAGGAAATTTGATACCAGGAAGACTGGCGTGCATCCTCCAGAAATATAAAAGAAGTGTCTCAGTTCTGCATTAGTGAGCATTAGCCACTGGAACAGTACCGCAAGACCGTCGGCATTTCCTTAGTGGATCCATGATGAACTGATCACTGTCCTCTAGTATGATGGAAACTTTGCGCCAGAAATCCAATTTTTCATTAGAGTACAATTTAATTTGTGTTCATCTGCGGACACTTGTGTCCACAAAAGCATGATTTCAGACACCTTTGTTTGTTTTTTTATCCTTGAAAGTGGCGTTGTACTTAGAAGCTGCATATCTGTTGTTTCATGCTATTCAGACAAGACAGATTAAAATCGATGTGATACAGTTAGGAAACTTTTTTTTTTCTGAAAACATTTATTCAGCTTCAACTATTGTTTTGAGTCGTTGATATGTACTTCCTCCGACTTGTTCAACTATTTTTAACTAGAGAGGTAGTACCTTTTGTACTTGTGTGCTGTGTGATGCTCTCATATATATCCTAAATCTTCATAGGTATTTATTTCTCGTTCGAACAAGTCGTGAAAGAAATACTCCCTCCGTCCCATAATATAAGAACGTTTTTCAAGCTAAAACAGCCAGAAAAACGTTCTTATATTATGGGACGAAGGGAGTATCTTTCTAGGTCACTACTCACTAGTACAGAACAGCCCATATCAGTTTCAGTTGGACTATCTGAGCTGGTTTTCACTTCAGTATGTGTCAGTGAAAAACACGGCAGTCATTTCTTAGACTGTTGGAGAGACAAGCACATTGTCTCAGGCCGTTACCCATCATATCCGTCTAAGATGTACCACCTCTGTTACTAAATGTAAAACATTTTGGCAGTTTAAATATTAGGAACAGAGGGTGTATCTCAGACGAGTTCACATACGGTAGACATATTATCAAACATGTGTGGCGACGAATTTGACTGTCACCTTGGACTTTTAGAGCACGGGATTGACTCGTGCCGGCTTCAGCTCCTCCAACGAGCCGGCCGACCATGGAGTGCACGTTGCTACAAAGGGGGGCCAGGAACGGGTTCAGACTTGAGAGCAGAGTTATGTTCCTTGGGGGCTCAGGTGTCAGCACGAACACGGGCGCGAGCGTCTGGGCGTGCACTTTGCCAGGCCTCGTACAGAGTCATGCCAGTGATGCTCTGTGTGGGGCGCGCGCGATTCAGCAAGAACACCGTCGTGGTCACCCCAGAACTCGCTGGGGACATCCTTTGCCTTGAGAAGACTGTGTGCCATGGACACGATGGTTTGGTCGTCTCCACGACCTGTTATGTTGATGGGAATACGGGCCGTGAGATGTCCCTACACACCCACCACCCACCCCGCAGCAGTCGTGGGAGCTCCCCGACACGAACTCGCTGCCCCGGTCAATGCGTAGCGTGCGCAGCCGCTGGCCCGCTTCAAGCTTTGCACCACCTCATAATTAAGCTCTTGATCGCTCCAGCTACCTCGTCCTTTGTCTTCAGAAGAGTGACCCACATATACCTGCTGCAATCATCAACGAGCGTGAGGAAATATCGCTTGCCGCTCGGTCTCGCCGGCGTTATCGCCCACAGGGATCTCCGTGAACCAACTGCAGTAGCGTTGAGGTGCCCGTAGCGAGCGTGCCACAACCATGAGTCCTCGCCGACGCCGTAGTGCGCCGGCTGCGCCACCTTGAAGTTGAAGATACAGAGGTGGCTGCGGCCGCGAGACACACCTTTGCAAGGACCCGCCGCTGCCGATCCCACACGCAGCAGACGCGCCCTCAATCATGACCTGGCACCTGAACTCATCGAGTTGGCGAAGTTCACAATGTTGTTCCTCAGCCTCGGGATGCAATAGACTCCGAGTCTCCGACGAGCGCGCGATGTCCGCCGTCCTTGCACTGGAAGAGGACCGTGCCTCTCCCCTTGATGGCGACAACCGAGTCTTCGCATAGTTTGATGGTGTCATGCACCGCCGTTGTCCAGGTCGGAGAAGGCCGCTCTCGAGCCGTTCAAGTGATTGCTCGCCCGGGGTACCAGACTGGCTCGGTCTCCTCGACACGCCCAAGGTTCACGTGCGCCCGTTCCTCGACGAGGTGGACTCCTCCCGCATGCTCCACCGGCTGCGTCGCGACGCTACACACACCTCCTTCAAAAGGAAGCCAACATCAATAGTTCAAGAATAGGTATCAATAGTTTAATTCACTAAATCTGCGACGCATTAGCTATGTGAGAAACAACTCCTAACGACATTTCTGACCGATTCCTACCGGTTTTAATCCTCTAACCGAGACCTAATCGATCCCCAATAGCCTATAATGGAATAAAAATTATACTCGGACGCGCAAATCTTCCTATATTTACTTCACCGCTTGAGACCTAATCTTAGAGTATATATAATTCATTCATCGATTTTTTAGCTGTGGTGTTGTTAGAACTTCCAATATTTTGATTTGAAGACAGTTTGATGTTTTCTCTAAGAACGATAATGGTCCATATTTGCAGATGACGAGAAGGATGCTGTCCCGCCTTGCCATCATGAAGAATGCCATGGCCATCCAGGTGCGGGAGACGAAAGAACTAGTGATGTCTGTAGAGCTGAGTTCGCGTCGGGTATCAAAATATACAGCAGAAAACACAATAATGTTCCAGGAAGTTATTGAGGAACGAAAAACTGGATCAGTTTTTGAGGAAGCAATGGTTGTGGGAAGAGGATCTGATAAAGAGAGCATAATAGCCACCATGCTATCTACTGACCCCAACAAGTTATTTACCTAAAACCATCACACTTAGGGCTGGGTAACAACTTAGTACCATATTTGTGTCAGGGCATAAAAAACCACCGAAATTGCATCTAACATGTAACGCAGAGCACTGATAGTCTTATTTGCTCGCGAAAACAACGGAACTGACACATTGGGCCCAACTGTCAGGCTGACATGGCAAAGACCAAAAAGTTTGACCGACTGATGTTGCAAATGAGACGCGGGCCCCGCCTGTCAATGACTAGAAAGTCATCTTCTTCACACTATTTTTTATATGAAGCATTCCATCGAGCACCTTCTGCGCGTTCATCCTCTGGCCCTTGAAGAAAGCACAACACGCCATAGCCACGCCGGAGCAGTGACCAGAGGAACGGCGGGAGTAGTGACTAGAGGAACGGCGGGCCTTCAAAAGAAGGACGATGCTTGTGCACGTGCAACCTGTGTACGTGCACGAGCATCGTCCTTCTTTTGAAGGCAGCGACGTCACTTTTTTTCTCTCCACACCGAAAAGCTTTTGTCTAAGCTTCGTTGGATGGATCCAACACCAGAACACCTATCATGCTTCGTGAAGGCATTATCGTGCGGAAGAGTCTCCCTTTCTTTGTTTTCATATAAATACCGTGTGGTGTCTCGTTTCTGCGTCGACAAGGTGTAGGCCCCGATTTTGGCATTGTCTCGAGACTCGAATAAAATTTGGCTGGCTGCATCGTGACCGGAGCAATGATCTGTCTTTCACATGTAGAAAATGGTTGTCTGACAAAAATATAATTTCCTTTTACCGGTGCATCTTCCGATCGACGGGCTCCAGCTGGTTGCTTCTTCCTCCGCTGGCTAAACGCATTAACAAATACGGTAACGTGCGCATCATGTCTACCTCTCTCCATTTGCCAATCAACTCATCCCCATTCCATCGTTGACCACAAGCAAAGAGAGCTCGTTGTAGGAGCAAAGGAGCAGCCATGGCCGAAGTCATCGTCCAGAGGGCATGCGCGAAGCTCAGATCCGCCATAGGATATGAAGCCGTGGCGCGTTCGAACTTCACCGGTGACCTGCGTGAGATGTTGGCGGCGCTCGAGGCCATCCAGCCGGTGGTGGACAAAGTGGCGACGCAGCTGGTCAGGGATAAACTGCTGTCGTCGTGTTGGCTGCATAGTGCGTTGAACGCCGCCTACAGGACCATAGACACTGTGGACGAGCTGCAGGACGCGAGATCACAGGCTGCTACGACGGTATTGCACTGCAACTGGCCGTTCATTTTTTTTTCCTTGCTTATTCCTGCGAAGCAAATACTACTATCCATTACTTACTTGCTGTCTTCACTGACGTGAGATTGGTTAGAGTATAATTCAATGATCGATGTTTTAGCTGCAGTGTTGTTAAAACTTCCAACATTTTGAATTTATTTTTTCGAAACGGAACATTTTGATTTTAAGACAGCTTGATGTTTTCTCTACACAAGCTAATGATCCATATTTGCAGATGACAAGAGGGATGTTGCCCCGCCTTGCCATCATGAAGAATGCCATGGCCATCCAGGTACAGGGGACGAAAAAACTTGTGATGTTGGCACAGCAGCAGTTCCGTGGGTTCTCAGAATTTCTGGTAGAATGCACCATAATGTTCCAGGAAATTACTGAGAAACGAAAAACTGGACCAGTTTTGGAGGAAACAATGGTTCTGGGAAGAGAATCAGATAAAGAGAGGATAATAGCCGCCCTGCTATCTACCCAGCTCAACATCATGCAAGAGCACAACACCATTATTCCCATCTTTGGGCTTGCAGGCAGCGGCAAGACAACCTTGGCACAAATGGTGTTTAACGATAAGCACTCCCTCCAAGGCTACGACTTCCGGGTATGGGTTTATGTGTCTCCCCAGTTCGACTTCCATACAATAGGCAACTCCATTATATGTCATGTGTCAGAAATGGGGCAGGAAGAGATCAATCATTCTTCTTCACACGTGGAGGGGATGGAGAGTATAATGAAGCGCCTTCACGAGCTACTTAATGGTAAGAAGGTGCTCCTTGTGTTGGATGACTTGTGGGAGGAGGATCCCATTCAGTTACAGTTATTGAAGTCCATGTTAACTTTCTTGGGAGACAAGATGGACGTAATAATAACCACATATATACAACCATGCCATCGCCAGGAAGATCTGTACAGTTGAGCCATACAGGCTAAATCGGTTGGGTGATGACACGTGTTTGGAAATAATCAAGAAAACATTGTACTCCCTCCGTTCGGAATTACTTGTCTTGGAAGTGGATGTATCTAGAACTAAAATACGTCTAGATATATCCATTTCTGCGACAAGTAATTCCGAACAGAGGGAGTATCTCGAAGGAGAAGAAGAGTTGGAGAAGATTGGTCGGGAGATCGCAATCAAGTGTTGGGGTGTACCATCAGTAGCTCGAAGATATGCACACAAGTTATTATCTTCTTCCGCAGATGCTATGGCAATGGAAAGAGTCATGGAAAGGGGTATCTGGTCTTATCTTTGGAGTTATGACTCACAATTTTCATCAGCTCTTCCAACTTTCGACCTAAGCTATAGAAGTATCACTAGTAGGAAAAGGGGCTTTTACCCCGGTTCATAAGGGCCTTTAGTCCCGGTTCAGGAACCGGGACTAAAGGGTCGTTACTAATGCCCTAGCCCTTTAGTCCCGGTTCTTACACGAATCGGGACTAAAGGCCGTCCACGTGGCCGGTGCGGGGAGCCCAGGCAGGAGGGCCTTTGGTCCCGGTTGGTGCCACCAACCGGGACCAATAGGCATCCACGCGTCAGCACCTGGCAGGAGCTGAGGTTTTTGTTTTTTTTGAAAGGGGGGGGGGTTGGGGGTTTTGGGGGGTTAATTTAGGTTGTTATTAGGTAGCTATTAGAGAGAAGTGTCCTCTCTTATATCTCCGTGCTTGGTTTACCAACGCTACGTACTGCTATGCCTAAACATGGCTTAGATTGAAGTGAAGGCAACATGTGGTGCATGTCGAAAGTAATACTAATCCGGACTTGATCAAGTTTGGATTGTACTACTTTCGACACGCACCACATGCATGTTGCCTTCACTTCAATCCAATCCATGTTCATTTCACCCGCTGATATATAATAACTCTTCATGCACGCATCATGCATCATCATATATAATAACAAGTCCTACTAATCATCATCATACAACTTCTACTCGTTATTAATAACAAGTCATACGATCATCATCCTCACAGTCATCGAACCAACCCTACTTAATTGTTCTTAGCACATGATCATCAGTATTAGGTAGGACCGAAATACCCTCTTTAAGGTAAAATAGCATAAAACAATATAGACCCTGACTCTCCATTATGGAGAATGGAGATCATCCTGTCTCCAATTCTTGCGCCTCGCTTCCTTTTGCTTCCAAGAAGCTCCTTGCGACTGTCCATACATTTTTTCCATTCTTTGATTTGCATGTCTCCACTTCTTTTAGAAATCCGGTATGGACAGTTGAGATTCGTAGGATGACCTGGTTGTATATTCAAAACATCAAGCCTACCATTCTGATACATCAAATGAGGCACACAATCCTCTGGGATTATCTGTTGAAAAACATAGTAATAACTTCATAGTTAGCAATGATAATGCACTAGTTTTAGAACTATGCAAAATATGCACGGATGTCGTAATAGTAAGAAATCTTACCAGGGTATCTCCATAGTAGTTACCGTAGTTCAACACGTGCACTAGTGGCACGTATGGAGGACCATAATGATGAGGAGTTTGATTGTAGATATTGTAATTCTCAATATCAGTACAAAATCCGACCAGATGAGTTTTCTCCTTATAAGTTAACTCAGAGCCATCGGTGTAGTAGGTTCTGTCTACCATGTTCCGCACATTGTTTGAACAATCAAAATAAGCTGTCAATGAAAATAAGCTGTCAACTATTTTGAAATGAACAATATAAATTAGCTAATAACTATGTTTGAGAAACTCACATAGCGGTAGAATTGGAGGCGTATCAACAAGGACCCAAATGTCCATATTGTCTTGCTCGATGTCAGGATCACCAAGATCCATGGTGACAAGCATACCCTCATCAAAACCATACATCTTGCAAAATGCTTCCCAATTTTTGCAACCAAAATGGGTTACGCTCTCAGAATTATACAGCTTTACTTCAAAATCTATATCATGATGGGTCCTTAGGTGAATTTTCTTTGTTTCCATACTTTCATGGTCTTCAAAACCCATCCTCTCCAAGACGTAGCGTCTTGCATGGCATGGGATAAGCTAGCCGAATTGTAAAAGATGAAAAGTACACGTTGAAATAGTTGAAGTCGTGCTTAATTACGAAAAAATAACACTTGTCGTCGTTGCGTACCGTTTCAACATCGAACGTCTCCTCCAGCTTAATACTGAAGCGCCGATCTTCGTCCAGGTGAGGCCTGTCGCACTGACCTCGGTCGTCGTGGCACCAGTCGCACTCCCCCGGGAGACTTTCGTCGTCCGAGTACGACATTTCCTATGTTCATATATAATTCAAATATTAAACATCTACAATTAAATATATGTACTAAAAAACCTAAGTTAGATCATTATTATTCATCACGGGTTGACTATCGGTTTGTCGAGTCTTTTCTTGAAAACTCTCAGCTCACGTGGTGTATACATTCGACCGTTGGTGATGGTCGCTCCTCCCTTTGTCCCCGTGTGCATTACACCAAAATGTCTAGCTAGCACACGGGAACAAAGGAGAAGCGACCCCCACGACAACAGTCGGGATTCTTCGTCCTCTCATATATATATGGTGGAACTCTCCCTCACTGATTCCTCTCTGACATTTGCGACCGTCGGTGATGGTAGCTCCTCCTTTCGTTCTCGAGTGCATTACACCAAATTGTCTAGCACACGGGAACGAAGGAGAAGCTACCCCCACGACAACAGTCGGGATTCTTCGTCCTCTCATATATGGTGGAGACTCGACAGACTTACAGTCAACCCGAAATATCGTTTAATTATCTTTCTAAAAGAGGATTTGGCTGGTCTCACCTCGATGTCGGAGGGGGCGGTGACGGGGACGACGGCGGGGATGATGGAGGGGCCGGGGGGGCTCCTAGATTTCTGCGAAAACAAAAACCCTATAAGCTATCAACTAATCATAGTGCTCTCCAATTTTAGCATTCAAAGTAGGATCGGAGTAGTTTTCCACTTTGAGCATTCAATAAGCAAAATCAAATCACAAAATAAAGTAGTATTCAAATTAGGATGCATTCAATTATAAGCAAAACTACATCATCTCCATGCGTCCGTACATCGCCGAATATTATCACTAATACACCTCGAATACTATCATACATATAGCATCGCTAGTACAGCTAGAACAGTAGCGCCCGACGGGTATCGGCGCGGGCGGTGGACACCCAAAGGGACGGAACCATCACAGGATCATAGCTCCAGTGAGATCCCTGAAGAACCTGCCAGGTATTGTCGAACCTGCCCTCCAACGCAACCATGTAGCGACGGACGTGCTGGTCCTCCTCGCTGACACGGTGACGTACCACCTCCGCGGTGTCCGGAAGCCTCGGCACCGTCACTGGCCCACGCGAGCGCCACCAAACAAGGATCGGGTCAACGACGGGCTGGTTCCTCACCAACCTACGCCCACCGGAAGGTAGCACCTCCCAAAACCAGCCCGGCGGAGCCCAGTCCCGGACATGGCCCCTCTGATCAAGCCGGCCTCCTCCGCCGAGTCGACGACGAGGATGCGGGATAGGCATCGTCGACGTCGATGCGGGAATAATTGCTTTAACTAAAAAAACAAACTAGTTCTATTAATTTCCTTACTATAAATAGAATAAAGTAGTACTTACTACAAATAAACTAGCTAGTTTAACTAGTTCTATTATTTTTCTAACTAATTCTATTAAACACTTTCTAAGTAGTACTTACTAAAAGTTATCGGGGAGGGGGGTACATATATCGACAACGACATACCCGATAAAAAATAAGAAGAGGAAGAAGACGAAAAAAAGAGGAGAAGAAGAAAGGAATAGAGGAGGAGATCGAAGAAAAAAAAGAAAAAAGAGGAGAAGAAGAAGGAATAGAGGAGAAGAAGAAAAATAGAATAATATATTATTCTATTTCTTCTTCTTCTCCTCTATTTCTTCTTCTTCTACTCTTTTTTTCTTCTTTTTCATCTTCTTATTTATTTCTCCTCTACTTCCTCTCCTCTTCTTCTTATTCTTCTTCTTCTTCTCTTCTCCTTCTTCCTCTTCTTATTTTCCTTTTTTCTCTCCTTCTTTTTCTTCTAAATATGAACATACATAAATGACTTCTAAATATGAAAAATCTAAACTACACATCTAAATTAATACATCTAAATTACAACAACTAAATTAACTACACATCTAACTACACATCCAAATTAATACAACTAAATTACAAATCTAAATTAAACTACGTACAGTACTATAGCTAGGGGGCGCGGCGGCAGCGGCGGCGGCCATTA
Source organism: Triticum aestivum (assembly GCF_018294505.1). Lineage (NCBI taxonomy): Eukaryota > Viridiplantae > Streptophyta > Magnoliopsida > Poales > Poaceae > Triticum > Triticum aestivum. The sequence continues at coordinate 15,162,024 of NC_057799.1, forward strand.
CAGGGAGGAGGAGGAGGGGATCGGGGCGGCGCTCACAGGGTGGCGGAGGGCGACGGCGACCGCGGCGGGCCGGGGGCGGAGGGCGGCGACGGTGACGTATACGGGGCGACGGCTCGGGGGCGCGCGGCGGAGGCCGACGGCGACGGCGGCGGGGGGGGGCGGAGGACGACGGCGACGGGCGATGGCGTGGGCTCGGGGGCACGGGCGACGGCGACGACGACGGGGCAGCCTGGCGGCGTAGATCGAGCTCGCGGCGTCGTCGGGCGGGGGGACACTGGCGATGGAAATCAGAAAATTTCCAAAGTGCTACTTATATAGCAAAGGCTTTGGTCCCGGTTGGTGGCTCCAACCGGAACCAATACCCACCCTTTGGTCCCGGTTGGTGCCACCAACCGGGACTAAAGGCCTCTTTTCACCAGCGCAAAGGGCGGGAAGCAGAGGGCTTTGGTCCCGGTTGGTGGCACCAACCGGGACCAAAGGGGAGCATTGGTTCCGGTTGGAGCCACCAACCGGGACTAATGTGCTGGCGCGGTGCGGTGGGAAGTTTAGTCCCACCTCGCTAGCTGAGAGAGCTCAGCACCTGTTTATAAGCTGCGCTGCAGCTCAGGTGCTGAGCTCCTCTCTAATATGCAGGCATTATACATGCCTACCTTTGTCATTGCCATGTTGGGCCTATTGGGCCTGCGGGCCTGCATCCTGGCCCATGTGCAGATGGGTTTCTAGTCGTATGCAGGCTGTGTGGCCCATTAGGCGGCATTTTTTTATTTTTTCCAGTATTTTTTTGTTTTTTGAATTATTTATTTTCTTTTGATTTTTGCTTTATTTTTTTATTCTTTTTGCTTTTAGCTCAGAATAATTATAAACTTTCTGTTAATCCATTAGTTTCCAAATTTGAATAGTTTAAATTTCATCCGGAAACTCGTGTGTTACAAAGGGATTTCATTTTTTAAACCTAATTTGAACTCCTGACTTTTTGTGTGTTCAAAATGCACCATTCAAAGCCACATCATCATTTTTCAATCCTTTCTGACTTCATTTGTTATTTTTCATGCATTTACTAATTATTTTGAACTATAAGACCCTAAAATTGAAAAGCATTTCAAATGAACTCTGAAAAGGTTGAAAGTTGGCATGATATCATCATTTCATCCACATAGCATGTGCAAGAAAGTTGAGAGGGTTACGGCAAAAACTGGATGCACTTCGTGTACAAAACGGACAATCTCTTTCAAAGTATCAGGATTTCATCCGGAAACTCGTGTGTTACAAAGGGATTTCATTTTTTAAACCTTATTTGAACTCCTGACTTTTTGTGTGTTCAAAATGCACCATTCAAAGCCACATCATCATTTTTCAATCCTTTCTGACTTCATTTGTTATTTTTCATGCATTTACTAATTATTTTGAGCTATAAGACCCTAAAATTGAAAAGCATTTCAAATGAACTCTGAAAAGGTTGAAAGTTGGCATGATATCATCATTTCATCCACATAGCATGTGCAAGAAAGTTGAGAGGGTTACGGCAAAAACTGGATGCACTTCGTGTACAAAACGGACAATCTCTTTCAAAGTATCAGGATTTCATCCGGAAACTCGTCTGTTACAAAGGGATTTCATTTTTTAAACCTTATTTGAACTCCTGACTTTTTGTGTGTTCAAAATGCACCATTCAAAGCCACATCATCATTTTTCAATCCTTTCTGACTTCATTTGTTATTTTTCATGCATTTACTAATTATTTTGAGCTATAAGACCCTAAAATTGAAAAGCATTTCAAATGAACTCTGAAAAGGTTGAAAGTTGGCATGATATCATCATTTCATCCACATAGCATGTGCAAGAAAGTTGAGAGGGTTACGGCAAAAACTGGATGCACTTCGTGTACAAAACGGACAATCTCTTTCAAAGTATCAGGATTTCATCCGGAAACTCGTCTGTTACAAAGGGATTTCATTTTTTAAACCTTATTTGAACTCCTGACTTTTTGTGTGTTCAAAATGCACCATTCAAAGCCACATCATCATTTTTCAATCCTTTCTGACTTCATTTGTTATTTTTCATGCATTTACTAATTATTTTGAGCTATAAGACCCTAAAATTGAAAAGCATTTCAAATGAACTCTGAAAAGGTTGAAAGTTGGCATGATATCATCATTTCATCCACATAGCATGTGCAAGAAAGTTGAGAGGGTTACGGCAAAAACTGGATGCACTTCGTGTACAAAACGGACAATCTCTTTCAAAGTATCAGGATTTCATCCGGAAACTCGTCTGTTACAAAGGGATTTCATTTTTTAAACCTTATTTGAACTCCTGACTTTTTGTGTGTTCAAAATGCACCATTCAAAGCCACATCATCATTTTTCAATCCTTTCTGACTTCATTTGTTATTTTTCATGCATTTACTAATTATTTTGAGCTATAAGACCCTAAAATTGAAAAGCATTTCAAATGAACTCTGAAAAGGTTGAAAGTTGGCATGATATCATCATTTCATCCACATAGCATGTGCAAGAAAGTTGAGAGGGTTACGGCAAAAACTGGATGCACTTCGTGTACAAAACGGACAATCTCTTTCAAAGTATCAGGATTTCATCCGGAAACTCGTCTGTTACAAAGGGATTTCATTTTTTAAAACTTATTTGAACTCCTGACTTTTTGTGTGTTCAAAATGCACCATTCAAAGCCACATCATCATTTTTCAATCCTTTCTGACTTCATTTGTTATTTTTCATGCATTTACTAATTATTTTGAGCTATAAGACCCTAAAATTGAAAAGCATTTCAAATGAACTCTGAAAAGGTTGAAAGTTGGCATGATATCATCATTTCATCCACATAGCATGTGCAAGAAAGTTGAGAGGGTTACGGCAAAAACTGGATGCACTTCGTGTACAAAACGGACAATCTCTTTCAAAGTATCAGGATTTCATCCGGAAACTCGTCTGTTACAAAGGGATTTCATTTTTTAAAACTTATTTGAACTCCTGACTTTTTGTGTGTTCAAAATGCACCATTCAAAGCCACATCATCATTTTTCAATCCTTTCTGACTTCATTTGTTATTTTTCATGCATTTACTAATTATTTTGAGCTATAAGACCCTAAAATTGAAAAGCATTTCAAATGAACTCTGAAAAGGTTGAAAGTTGGCATGATATCATCATTTCATCCACATAGCATGTGCAAGAAAGTTGAGAGGGTTACGGCAAAAACTGGATGCACTTCGTGTACAAAACGGACAATCTCTTTCAAAGTATCAGGATTTCATCCGGAAACTCGTCTGTTACAAAGGGATTTCATTTTTTAAAACTTATTTGAACTCCTGACTTTTTGTGTGTTCAAAATGCACCATTCAAAGCCACATCATCATTTTCAATCCTTTCTGACTTCATTTGTTATTTTTCATGCATTTACTAATTATTTTGAGCTATAAGACCCTAAAATTGAAAAGCATTTCAAATGAACTCTGAAAAGGTTTTCTTTCTACTTACAACAAAAAACTTATTTATTTTATTTCTAATTACTTATGTCTTTTACTTTAATTATTTTATTTTTATTTATTTTACTGCTGCTATTTTTATTTATTTTACTTGCTGCTATTTTTACTTAATTAATTAAGGTTTATTTATTGTAGTTACTATAGTTTATTTTATTTTATTTTATTAAGGTTTATTTAGTTTTATTTATTTTATTAAGGTTTATTTATTTTATAAATATAAAAAATGAAATAGATGCGCTTATAGAGAAAATTCAACCTAAATTCATACTAAATTTCTATGAAATTTACTGTGAATTTAGGTCAAATTCCTGTATAAGGGCATCTATTTTCACTTTAAAGAAGCTCAAAGGCAAGAGGGACGGGCTTATAAACTGGTGTGAGCGCCCTTCGGTTGGCGAGGTGGGACTAAACACTGGCCGCAACTAGGACCAGCCCTTTAGTCCCGGTTTGTGGTATGAACCGGGACTAAAGGGTGGTGGGCCAGGAGCGTGGCCCATTAGTCCCGGTTTGTACCACCAACCGGGACCAAAGGGTCCATACGAACCGGGACCAATGCCCACGAGGCCCCGGCCGGCCCCCTGGGCTCACGAACCGGGACCAATGCTCACATTAGTCCCGGTTCGTGACTGAACCGGGGCTAATATGAAAACTGCCCTGTGACCTAAGCCATGTTTTCTACTAGTGTATGCCACCAGATTTGAGGCTATGCTTTGCTTGTTATTGTGAAATCTTCACAAACGGGCACAGTATAGCCAAAGATGACCTGGTTCATCACTGGATTGCTCTCGACCTCATTGAGCCATCGGAAATATTGTCTGCCACACAGATTGCCGAGGAGTATATTACCAGGCTTCAGGACATGTCATTCCTTCATACTGCAGAGTTCGACCAGAGTAATTCTCTACTATTAAGTCTTATATTTTTGTTATAGAGACAGTACAAAATTTGTGGAATTTTAGATACACAAAAATGAAGTAAAATTTGATTAAATTGTACTTCCTTTATTTTTATATACAAGGCCACAAACTCATATTACAAATACCAAGGTAAAATTTAATGTCTTGCTTTCTAAATCCACTTTTCTTTTTGTTTAGTGGGATCATTAATACACCGCATGCATGCAAGAAAGGGATATAAAGCTGATTGAAGTATCATTATGACTGCATGCATGCAAGTATTAAATAGGTTACTAGTTCTATAAAATATCATTAACTTTTGTGTTGATTGTTGACGGCTTTGTATAGATGCAAAGTATATTTTTCATAGTGGCCTTGTATAAGTAAACAAAGGGGTATCATACTTGTTCCTGCTGGATGGACTACTACTATGCAGGTATGGTAGTAGGTATGCAGGACGGACATGATATAGTGAAACGAAAAAACTACATACATCTAAAAAATTAAGACATATATAGACGGATATCCATTTCTGAGCCCAGACTCATTTGCACGCGGTTAAAACAATTCACAAAAAATACAAAATATAGTCAAAAATCCAATTTTACTTTTTGCATGTAGATAATTTGATGTATGAGGGGCGCTTTGGTGGAATAAGCCACGGTGGTGGTGACCAGTGTGCGTGTGCATGCGTGCTGGTCGAGCCGGGCACTGGTTCGTGGCCATGCCGAGTCCGCAGGCATGTTCTCGAGTCTATAACACGTATGCCCGGTGGTGCGTGAGTCCGTGCTTGCGTTCGTGTCCATGGTGGTGGTCTAGGTCAGGCAACAGTGTGCGCCATGGCCTGGCAAGTAGTTGCAGCATGCATGGGCCGGTTAGAGCATCTCCAGCCGTTCAGCCTTTCAAGGCGTCGAAAAAGAGCCACCTGGTGACGAGCCGGCGCTAGATTGGCGTGTGGGGCGTCCTAGCTTTCAGTCGTTGGCCCACATGTCGCCTTGGGTTTGGCGACGTTCCATACAAAATATATGCAAACTCTGCGATTTTTGCACGAACTCGGTGAAACTTTATTGAAATTTGTACAAAAAACATGAAAACATGCAAACTACGTCTAAACTACGCCTAGCCGCCACCGCCGTCGCAGTCGCCGTCGTCTACATGCCGAGAAGCCTGTAGAAGTGGGTGTAGTCGCCGCCGTCGCCATCGTTGTCGTCGTCGCGCGGCTGGCTTGGGCCGGCGCCGTCCCTGCTGCAGCCCTGGCCAGGGTCGCCGAGGCGCAATGTTGCGCTGGACGGCCCGGCCTCGTCCTCCTCGTCGCTGTCGAGGACGATGACGCCGCCCTCCTCGCGACCACGACGCCGGGCCTGGAGCTCCGCGTATGCCCGGCGCTGGCGGCGTACCTGCTCCCGGACATAGTCCTCCTTCGCCCACTTGAGGGCGGACTCGTCGTCGGGGGCCGCCATCTCGACGTGCTCCGGCTTCACCGGGAGCAGCCCCGGCTCCGGCTTCGGCCAGACCAGGCGGAAGGAGCCACGCGGGGAGGGCCAGGCACCCTCGCTGATGACGAGGGCGCCGCTGCTGGTGCGGCGCCCAAGCGGCGTCTCCTCCGGCTCGGGTTTGACGGGGCGGAGTGCGGCGGGCGAGCCGGAGCCCGACGACGAGGACAACCCTGGATCCATCCGCCGCGGCGTCTAGGAGCTAACACGACGGCAAGAGAAGGACGGCCGCGGCGGGTACTCGAGGTGCGACATGTTGCCGGTCTCGATGTTGTCGAGGACGGCCTCGAGGGTGCGACCTGGCACGCCCCACCACTCGCGCCACCCATCGGCGTTGAGGCGGCCCTGCGGGATGACACCGTTGGTGGAGGCGATCTGCTCGCGGCGGCGCTGGAAGTACATGGTCCAGAGGCCATGGCTGTCGGCGGCGTAGCGCGGCTCGTTCCGCTGTTCCTCCGTCAGGAACGAGCGGATGCAGGCGATCTCGGCCCACCGCACTGCCCCTTCGGGCACTGGTGGCACCGGGATATCGCCGGCGCTCAGCCTCCATGTCCCGGGCACCCGCATGTCCGGGGCGCCGGGTACTCGGCCTCGTACAGCAGCCGCGCCTTCGGCTCTTGGAGGTGGCGGCGGCCGAAGCCGCTCGCCGCCGCGCCGTCGGCTGGGTACCTCTCGGCCATCTTTCTCGTCGGCAGGAAGAGAGGAGAGTGCTGCTTTCTACGCCGGAGAGGGGGGAAAATGAGCGCGTCGGGTTCGGCCTGGGTTCGCCAACGCCAGTTTCGGCCCAAACCGGCGAAAAACGGGCTCCTGGGGGCGCGACTGGGCCGATTTTTGGGCGCCGGCGCGAAAAAACGTCTGGGAAGGGCCTGTTGGGGGCGCGGCTGGAAATGCTCTTAGTTAGTGGCCGAATGTGGTGGCCGGTTAGTGTGTACGTGGGCAAGTGGTGTGTGTGCCCGTTGTGTTGTGTGCGTTCGTGAGCCTACATAAAGACTTGTAAGGTGGTGTGAGCCAGTAGGGTTTTCGGCGCGGAAAAAACGTCTGGGAAGGGCCTGTTGGGGGCGCGGCTGGAAATGCTCTTAGTTAGTGGCCGAATGTGGTGGCCGGTTAGTGCGTACGTGGGCAAGTGGTGTGTGTGGCCATTGTGTTGTGTGCGTTCGTGAGCCTACATAAGGACTTGTAAGGTGGTGTGAGCCAGTAGGGTCTTTTGAGTTGAATAGAAGCCAACATATTGTCCCAAATTTATCTTTTTTGCCGAGAGCTACTCAAATCTTCAAATGATCAGAAATTTGGAGTGCACCTCCCGCATCAAATTATCTATCATGCAATTTTTTGGCATTATTTGAATTTTTATAGTATTTGTTTTGAATTTTGTCTTCATCACCGGTGGAAATGAGACCGGGCATCGAATCATTTCTCTCCTTGTTACTAATTTTTATTTTTATTAACTAATTTACTAATTTTTTATTGGAAGAATAGGATTCTAATTTGGCCGATTTGGTCGAGCTCCACATCGTTGGCTCCTTTTGACATTAGCCTTTTGTAAGCCACCCCTCCGCTAAGGGACTCTTTGATTCAAAGGATTTCGAAAAGAATTTAGATAATTCTAATCTTTAGGAAAAAACTTACATGCATTATTTGATCCTATGATTACAATCCATAGGATTTTTTCTTAAGTTTCATTTGTACTTTTCATGGGAAATTTTTCATCACTCCCAACCCCGTGTGAAGAATCCTACATTTAGATGTGCACAATCAAATGCTCATACTATTCTATAGTAACGAAAATGACATTCCACTCTATTTTATGTTTTTCCTATTCACATGTTTTACAAATACTGCGAATCAAGAGGTCCTAAAAAAAATTCTCTTCCGGAACCATACCCTCCACCTCTGCATGTGAAGCCATCGCCTTCCGTTGCATTCTCCGCCCTTCACCACCCCAGACCGGCCATTTCTATCGGAGGATTAGCTCGCACACCGACATTGCTGCTGCAAGAGCGGGGCGGTGACATAACAGAGTCGGAGTGCCTGTGTTGCAAGGACCAGTCGCCCGCTCGTGCGCGTTGCAACCGGTCGCTCGGTGCTGGTAGTGAGCCGCCGACGGACTAGGACGATTGTAGCAGGGTGGCCGTAGATACTGCTAGTGGAAAAGAGTGGTGCTGAGACGCGGTAACGATGATGCTACAACACGGCAATGGCGAGGATGTGAGGCGGCGACAGTAACGACAATGCTTGTGATTGAAGCCGCCAACGTGATCGACTAGCTATGCTACAAGCACGACCTGATGTCCTACGGAGGGCAACTGTTGTTGCTGCAAGGGGCAACATCAGGTTGTAGGTGGGAGTGGGATTTAGTGGGACTAATCATCCCATCCCATTTAAACATTTGTGCTGTGAGAGCGACTGGTGGAGCTACAAGTGGCGACCGTTGTGCGGCAACCATATTATCCACCACGGAATTGCAAGACGGTGTGATGCGACTGTCGACAAAGGGAGCTGCAAATTACGATAGCCGAGGCAGTGGTGCATGGCCGTGTGACGGTTCTGCTAGTGGTGCGTCTAGCCTGCACAACGGCGATGCCGGTATTGATCCCAGCCATCGCGGTGCTGTTGTATGTGGGGGAGCGCACTACTGCGACTGGCGTCTTCATCGACAGACCGCATGTCAGAGCAGAGCGACACCGAAGCCCAGATTTTAGGGGCATGGTGTAGCATGGAGGAAGCAGGGGCATAGAAGCGAAAATGTTCATCTAATACCGAGCTCAAATGCTCCTGCTATGAACAATAAAATGCATAAAAATATAAGAAGTGTTGAAAACAAGCTAAATTTTTGACAGCAAACATTGCTTAGTTTTCTCTCCGCTTGCAAATTTTCGTGATGAAATCACATTTATGGAGTTGTCAAAAAATATAACAAAATCAACACACCAAAATGCTTTCAGAAAACTCTTTTTGGAGCATCAAATTTGTTGTTTTCGTCCAGACCATTAGCAATTAATGTTTTGTCTTCACAAAAAAAAATGAACGTATTTAGAGAATTCAACAATGTTTGTTGTAAAAAAAATAGTGTTTTTTTAAATTTTGTTAATCTCTTTTTGTTTTACTGTTCATGGGGGTGCATTTGAGCTCAAGTGTAGAAACTCTATATCTCGACAAAGCTTATATTTTGGGACACCGGGATCTGTCAACGATATGCTACCACATCTGATGGCTAATGAGGTGATTGATCGGGGCTTCCCATCGATCGACCGACGCCTAGCATCCTCCTTTTTAGTTAATGTTAAAACACATCTAGGTTCCACATATCTGATTGGTTTGAACACTAGTAGTTACATTCTCAAGATAAATACTGTATTTCGTGATGCATCTTATAATTATGTGTATATGCCTTGCAGGCCAGTGGAAAAGAGAGTGCAACATTGTTCACTATGCACAATCTGCTGCATGACTTCGCGAAAGAGTTTCTAAATAGTTTCACATACTGTCTAGCCATCAATTATCATGGGAAACCTGATGAAAAGTACGATAGCAATCTAAGGGCGATGCGTTGTGTCGGTTGTAGAGAACTGGAGATTACGGGCGACTTATTTTCACGTAATAAGGGGCTACGTGTCCTGGAACTAACGGAGAGCTCCGTCCTGAAGCTACCGTACTCCATCTGGCAACTGAAGCACCTGGGGTATCTTAAGATATCAGAATTCTCTGGACTAGTAACTCTGCCCGAGTCATTGGGGGATCTAACAAATCTGCTCCACATCGACTTATCAGGCTGCTCCGGGCTACTGAACCTACCAAAGTCGTTTGGGAAGCTAATCCGTTTGGTTCATGTCAACTTGTCAGGCTGCTCTGGGCTCGCAGCTCTCCCAGAATCATTTGAGGATCTCGTCAACTTGTTGCATATCAATCTATCAGGTTGCCATCGTCTGTCAGAGATTCTGGAAGTGTTGCGGAAGCTCGACAAACTGGTGCACCTGGATTTATCATTCTGGTCTTGTTTTGAAGGGATTGGGAAATGCCTTGCTGGTCTCACCAATCTGGAGCATTTAAACCTGTCAAATCCTTGCTGTCATCTTGCTCAACACCGCTCCCATCTCCAAGAGCTAAAGGATGCCGTGGCCAAGCTCACCAAACTCCGGTATCTGAACTTGTCAATGTGCCTGAATCCTATCTTTTACCACCACAAATCGCAAGACGAAAGTCTTCAGTTCATTACAGATTGTGTAAAAGGCATCTCCTCCATAGAGCATTTGGACCTGTCTCATAACACATTTCTTTTTGGTCTACCTGAAAGTCTAGGTGACCTCAACAGGCTACATACACTGAACCTCTCAGGCTGCATTAGACTGAAGAAGGTAGCTGCAATGAAGTCTCTCAAGTTCTTATCTCTGTGGAACTGCCAGGGCCTAGAAAGTTGCAGCTTTGTGGTTTGGGTCGATGAAGATGCACCATATATCAGCACCAACATTGTTCAGCTGGAGGGTGTAAGCTGCCAAGAGCTGCAGATAAGCTGCCTTGAGAATGTCAGGTCTAGAGTGGAAGCACAGAGAATCAAATTGGTGGAGAAACAAAAGCTTCAAAAGTTGAAGCTTTCTTGGACTTTGGACTCTCACAGATCAGTGGAGGACAGTGCTTTGTTAGGGGAACTAGTACCACCACATACAGTGCAGTGCCTTGAGGTAAATGGTTACAGCGGCACATGTCTCCCGGAGTACTTTGGTGACCTCACCTCTCTCCAGGAACTCAAGATCGTCAGCTGCAAGCAGCTCAAATCGTTGCCGGATACAATGCAAAAACTCACCGGCCTCAAGGATCTGTGTATTTTTGACTGTCCGGAATTGGAGAAGTGGTGTCAGGTTGAGGAGAACAAGAAAATGCTGGCGCACATCCCCAACAAAAATTACGAGTATGTACCACCATATTGCTCGTTGTTTTAATGTTATTTTACATTTCTTTTCTTATGTTGGTTCGTGTATCGCTTCTCAAAGTAGTTTGTGTACAAAAAATGCAGTACCCATCGCTCATCTGAACTCGATTTAATTGTGTGAGTTGCTGACCTTGTACATTTTGCAGGGAACCTGCTAGTACTAGCAGGCAGGAGATTGAGGAGGACGACAGATCGGGCAACGAGGTGGAGGCGGCGTAGGAAGATGCAGCGGCAATGGGTTGTGTTTGTTGTGATGAAATTTTTTTGCAGCATAATGAAAAAAAATTACCAGTTATTCTTGTAGAACATGATGATTTGATTTCGGACAGCTTCTTTCCGCATTCTGTACAATTAATCATTTAATCTGAGATCTTGAGCATAATTTATATGCTGTGTAATGCTCAGCTGAACCCTTGAATCTTGCCACGTTTGTCACCCAATGTAAGTAAGTTCATACCACTGGACATGTGCTGTTAAATTCGGTTTGGTAATATTTCAGTTCAGAACATACACATACAGGTTCAGGTAAGAATGGGTCTTTCCATGACCAATCTAGAAGCTCGTTGGCCATGTACGTACTCGTGTTGTTATTGTTGTCATGAGAAGTTGCACTTTCGCAGACCAGGTTCCTACAAATTTCGGCGCGTCACGACAGCTTTTTGCTGGTTCAGCTATTGAAACCTGATAGACGCCTCTTGTCTTTCCAAGACCTAGGCGTTTGCACATCGTACATATTACTCTCTCACTGCTAACCATCCATCGAAGATCACTTGGTTGGAATTCTGCTTCATCTTTTCAGATTAATTTGCAAGGATTAATTTGTTTCACAGCGTCAAGTGTCAGGTAATCAAGAATCTATGAATGTTTTTTTTTTTGGAACGAAGACGCTAGACGCGTCCGGCTTTAAATTAATAAAGCCCTCATGCACCAGGTTCAACAGGATACAACTAAGGAGAAGCAAAAGAGACAGTTCGGTCCAAGAATCTATGAATGTTCGATATTCCTGATGTATTTTCCCCTTCTCCTTTCAGACATTTATGGAGGAGGAGCTTTTTTTTAGACATTATGGAGGAGGAGCTGGTTGCTGTACAAGTAAACCCTGGCATTCCTCGAGCCAGGCCGGATTTTCTGCCGGGCTTGCAAAACCCAAATTATAATTATATAAGCTCGAGCCCTGCCCGAAGTTCTAAATTTTACAACAATGCAAGCCTGAGAACAGCCCGGGGTAAAACCCGAGGCTCAAAGCCCGGCCAGACAGCCCGCGAATCTTTCTTTGCTACAAGTGCGCAAGATAAACAAGAAATATAAATATGATAAACAATTAGTTTTTCTAAACTACATATCTTTTATTGGCAAATACATGAACACTTTTTTTAAGTACGCGAACATGATTTTGAATGTGTGAACAAATTTTTAAAAGTATCTGAACATTTTAAATGCTCAAACTCTATCCAAGGTTTGAATACTTTTTTAAAAAATCATAATTTTTATTTCATGAATATTTTGAAAATATTGAAAATATTTTTAAAATTAAGTGAGTTTTTTCAAATGCCTGGACATTTTTATAAAATGTGCAAACATCTTTCTAAATACGTGTTCATAAATTTAAGTGTTATAAACATTTTTTTCTAAAATAATCATGAACATTTTAAAAAATGTGGAAAAACATAGTAAATATGTGAATGCTCTGTAAAGATTTTGTGTACCATTTTTAATATGTGTGAACACTTAATTTGCACGGACACTTTTTAAAATGACATTAGAACTTTTTGGAATTGAAAGAACATTTCTATAAATACTTGAAGACTTCTAATAAATACGCATACCCTGTAAAAAATGATACAAACTTTGTTTAAAATATGCGAACACTTTGTAAAATAACAAGCACATTATTTAAAATTACATGAAAACATATTAAAGTACGTAGATTTTTTATATATGAGTGAACATTTTTTCTTCGACACATATTTTTCTTACTTTTGTGTTATTTTCAAATATTTATATTTATGTTTATCATCAAAATTCTGAAAATGGAAAACGAAACTATACCGATATTGCTAACGGGCAGCACCAATTACAACCTTCGGCTATTACTAAAGGCCGCTTACCACTATTTTTTGCACACATAAAGCAGTGCACATCAACCCTGTAACCATCACAAATTAGTGATTTCATGTATGAGAGCAACTAATCAAGGAGTACTTCTTCGGCAGCCCACGTAAGGGTCATTTGGGATGGGCTAGGAGCACGCCACTTGGCATGCTCTCAGACGCCGCCATGTGTCATGCTTTAGGCGCTTTCTCTGGATTTTTTTTATTTTTCTTGTACGCTTTCGGCTTTGGATGATGTTTTTTGATTTTTGGTTTTCCTTCGGTTTTTCTTAGGATTTGGACAAAAAAATTGTGAAAAACATGTTTTCTTTTTTTTCCTTCCGCGAGAGCCACAGATTTACTTCTCGTGGAGGCACGGATTTCCTTCAGCGAGGGGCACGGTCATGCCTCTCGAAAAGGGAAAAATGTTTTTTTTCCTTCTGCGAGAGACACAGATTTACTTCTCGTAGAGGCATGGATTTGCTTTCGCGAGAGGCACGGTCGTGCCTCCCGGAAAGGAAATTGTTTGTGTGAGGCACGGATTTAATTCTTGTGGTGGAGGGGAAAAACACGTGCCTCTTCGGAATGGGAAAAAAACATACTTCTGGTTTCAGGGTTTTTCATGAAAAAAAGGTTCGTCCAAGCCTATCAACATGTGATCTAGTTTTGATGTTCTCAACGCGGCGAATCCAACAATGAAAACGGTTCGAAATTTAGACGCACGATTTAAAAGATAAAACATTTTGAATAAATGAATCTACGAAAAAAAAAGGAAAACTCCCATGTTGCGACAAGTGGCGCACATGCAACACGCCACTTGTCACAACCTGATAAGGTGGGGTTTTTTTTGCAAGAAAAACTCCTTAATTGGCGATTTCATGTTATTTGTTAACCGTTGAGAGCAATCACATACACGGGTTCTGAGCGGCCGGCCTATCGAATGTGCAACTCAACCGTTTTCCTTCCCTTTTAAATTTGTCCTCGCTCGCTGGAGTTCGGTGAACAGTAGTTTATGTGGGTTTTTCTTGTTGCTATTTATCCTTCCTTTTTTGGGTCTTGTTTTAAAACGGGAATATTTGTTGAAATTCCAAAAAAAATACTTTTTTATGCGAATGTATTTAAAACACATTAAAAAAATCCGGATTTGTTTTAAAACAGGAACATTTTTTAGATCCTTCACATTTTAACAAAAAACGGACATTTATTCAAGAAAGCAATCATCTTGAAATATTAAAGATTTTTCTGAATTATTCAAAAGATTTTCTAAAAAAATAGAGAAACCGGAAAAAGACAAGTAAAGGAAAAAATGGAACTGGGACCTTCTAGAAGGTTTAGGTCTGGCTTTTACCGGAGGCGTGGTTAACTGCTCTGTAATAGTTAGCGCGTGTATGGATTTCCTTCAAGACAATGTCATTTGTAATTATGAGTATGTACCATACTGCTTGCTGTTAACTATTCTGTTCTGTTTTACATCCCCTGCGTTGGTTCATGTATTGCTGGTCTGAAAGTGCTGACCTTGTTCATTTTACAGAGAACAAGCTAGTACTAGCAGGCCAGAGGTCAGGGAGGACCGCAGGTCAATCGACGTGGTGGATGCGGCATAGGAAGAGGCCGCGTCGACCGCTTAGATTTGTTGCGATGAACAAATTTCGTAGCAGAATGGAATGCCATTTGGTAATCAGCTATTCTTACAGCATACTACGACGTTCCTCTATCGGACACTTTCTGGCAGCAAGACATGATGTTTTTGGACAACTTATTTTCGCGTTCGTGTACAATTTGATACGTCAATCTGAACTCTCGTGCGGACTATGTGCCGCGTTCTGCTCTGGCAAATCCTCACTCTTGCCAATGTAAGACTAAGTTCATGCTAGGCATGTCCTGTTAAACTCGATTTGGTAATATTCAGTTCAGAGCATACAAGCTATTATTTTTATTTTTTTTTTATTTTTTTTGCGAATAGAGCAGAGCATACAAGTTCAGGTAAGAATGATCCTTTCCATGACTGATCACATGTTAAATTCCCATAAACTGGCTCAACATTGGAGGATTGCAAAACAGCCAAGTACCAATATCCTCTGGATGATCAAAATATAGTCGTTTCCTTACCATCTACTCCCTCCGTTCCTAAATATAAGTCTTTGTAGAGATTTCACTATGGACCACGTACGGATGTATCTAAATGCATTTTAGAGTATAGATTCACTCATTTTGCTCCGTATGTGGTCCACAGTGGAATCTCTTCAAAGACTTATATTTAGGAACGGAGGGAGTAGAAAGTTTGAGCTGTCACATACTCCAGAACGTAACTCCCCGCCTCACAATCAATTAACACCACGACATACTATCGTTGGACGCATGAAACTGAAGCACATCGGAAAATAAGCAGAAACTGATCACAATAAAAAGCAATTTCTGGCACAGAGCTGGAGCGCACGGCACAACTGCACAAGCTGCTTGTGCTCCGCTGATCAGACCGCAGATGCCTTCACATGGTAAACGGCTCAGATTTAAGATGCTCCCGCTTGAGAAGCTGAGATTGAGGGGGGAATATTTATTACTGTACATGATATCATTGTATACTTGTTAGATTCTGTAATCTGTTGTACACGATTCGATCAGAGCAGATTTCCCCGTTTCTTTAACATATCTGATCTCATCCTACATCAACTTGATGTAGGATTTGATGCTGATATAATCATCGCATAAATAGAGGAGTCCAGAGGCCAATCGCAGCAAATTAAACCATCTTCTTAGCTACGGCTCCCCGCAGCCGAAAGAACAGAACCAAGATGAACCATGTACGGATCATGTCGCGGCGCATGGTCCTGCCGGAGCCGACTTCGCTGCCGCCGGAGCCGGAGACGACCATCGACCTCACGCCGTGGGACCTCTCGATGATCGCATTGGAGTACAACCAGAAGGGCGTCCTCCTGCCCAACCCTCCCGCCACAGAAGAAGGAGAAGGACGGGGACACCACGCCGTTGTCCAACGTCTGGCCTCGTCCTTCGCGCGTGCCCTGGGCCGTTTCTACCCCTACGCCGGCCGCCTCGCCGTCACGCCGGGGAACAATGCCGACGGGGAGCCCGGCGAGAGCATCGCCATTTGGCTTCGCTGCAGCATGGAGGGCGCCGAGTTCGTCCATGCCGTGGCGCCGGGCGTCACCGTGGCCGACGTCAACACACCGCTGTGCACCCCGACGCTGGTCCGGTCCTTCTTCCCGCTGGATGGTCTGCATGGCGTGGACGCAGCCGCGGGCTCCCACCCGCTCCTGGCCGTGCAGGTCACCGAGCTGGACGACGGTGTCTTCGTCGGCATGTCGCTCAACCACGCTGTCGCCGACGGTTCGGCCCTCTGGCACCTCTTCAACACCTGGTCCGAGATGAGCCGTCAGAGTGACGGCGCCGCCATCTCCTCTCCTTTGCCGGTGCACCGGAGGTGGTTCCTCGACGGCTGCCCCGTCCCGGTTCCTCTGCCCTTCGGCAAGCTGGAAGACATGCCCGTCAGCCGGCGTACTACAGATGTTGAGCATCCATCATCCGTGAAGGAGGAATGCTTCCTCAATTTCTCCGGGGAGATGGTAAAGAAGCTCAAAGCGAAGGCGAACGGCGAGATGCCTGCCACCACCACCATCTCCTCGTTGCAGGCCGTGCTCGCGCACCTATGGATCGCGGTGACCCGAGCCAGGAGGCTGGCGCCGGACCACAGCACAACGTACGTCATCCTCGTCGGATGCCGGGGCCGCGTGGATGGCCTGCCGGCGGCGTACGCTGGCAACGCCGTAGCACGCGCCGAGGCGGTGTCGACCGCCGGCGAGATCCTAGAGAGGGGGCTGGGGTTTGCCGCGTCGCTGCTGAACAGAGCGGTGGGGTCCTTCGACGTGGCCACTCAGAGGGACAGACATGCATCTTGGCCGCAAGAGCATTACTTCTTGCGTGCGCGCCCAACGGCCACGGCGAAGATGGTGACCGGGGGCTCGCCGCGGTTCGACGTCTACGGGAACGACTTCGGGTGGGGCCGGCCGGTGGGCGTGCGGAGTGGCCGAGCGAACAAGATGGACGGGACGGCGACGGTGTTCGAGGGCACAGGCGGCGGAGGGAGCATGGCTCTCGGGGTGTGGCTCCCGCCGGAGGTGCTCGCGAGCCTCGTCGCCGACGAGGAGTTCATGAGCGGGGTAAGCACGGTCACGGCGTGACCGATTTTGTCGACGCGCATGCAAGGCAGAGTAATTTTCTGGTGCCATGTTTGGCTCAAGCCTCAAGGTGCTGAGCTATTTTTTTTAATTTTTTTTAGTTTAGTGCTGAGCTATTATTGAAGCACAGGTGATGGCTTCAGCGGCCTATGCGTTCCGGCCTGAATCTGAGGACAGAACCTGTACCCTGTGCTATCAGTTTCGTGGATTAAACCGTGCTTCAAACTTGCTTTCCAAAGAGAAAATGTTCCATGACACGGTTTCCTTTTAATATCCATGCGGCGAGAGTTGTCAAACTTTGGCAGGTGGCATCTGGTTGTCCAAAATTTTGAAACAGGGTTGTGGACTAGAACTCCCCGTTGCTGTCTGCATATAAAACTTGTCTGAAGCCATATTTTGTAAAGTAAAGTTTAACAATTTTATTGGAAAAAAATTCGACATTCACAATATGAAATTAATATCATTAGATTAAAAAAACGATTACCCCAGTCATTTTATTAATTATTCATAAATATCTTACAAAGTAGTACAGTTTGAAGCCACCATCTTAGCAACAACCGTCGCTACTCCCATTCACTTGATGAAGGGGTGCCGATAATCCGAGCCTAATACCATACAGACATCACACCAAATCCTAACATATAAAGCCGGAGGCCCCAACCGAGCCACATACTGGACTTGGGGTACAAACCAGTCCGACGCACTCTTATGTGTCATCGCTGGCATCTTTCATCAATCCATCTTCAGAGTAGAAACTAACGCACCGACCTTGCCAGGCCTCTCTGCCATTGATGCCACCATGACGCCAGACAGCGTCCTCCTCCTACCCGAGTCCATCTCCGCGCATCGGACGCCGAGTCTTCACTGAGCCACGCCGCCGAGATCCGCCGCCATCAATGAGTAAGATGAAGCACTGCTCCACCAAAGAAGCCGTCCACTGGTCCCTTGTGTCCATGTACACCTCCAAGAATGACGCCTCCAATGAGGAAACGACAATAGAGCGCCGCCGTCATCCGATCTACTGATCTAGGGTTTTCCCCGGAGGTAGCGGACAGAGGTCTGGACCTTCTCCACGGCGATGCCTTCAAGAAGGTAACGACACAAAAGATTGCCGCTATCGCCAGTCTTGGCAACAAGCCGAGAACGAGGTTTTCATCCGGATCCGCTCGACGAACCTTCATCTTGCATCGTGCGCACAGATCACCACCGATCTCCGCCACCGTGGAGCGAGCAAGCCACTCTGGCTAGATCAGATCTGACCGGAGGGCCAACCACGCCCGCAGCCGACCAGTCCACCAAAGCCCTCCACGCCGCCGCCGATCCGAGGTGCCGCAACACCGCTCGCCACCGCCGCAGAGGCTCAGATTCGGGGCGCACTTACGCTCGCCCGGGTGCCCCACGCCGCCCTCGCGCGCGAGAAGGAGAGGCTCCTCCGCCACCGCCGTCAGCCGCCGGGGCTTAGCCCGGCGGCTTCCTTCAGAAGCGGCGGAGGGAAGGGATGGGAGGGGGAGTGACCAGCGGCTAAGGGAGGGAGTGGAAGGGCCTTTAAAATTGGGGGAGAATTTCACTTCCCCGGCCTCTGCACCAACTAGGGATGCATACGGCCTTTTAAGTATGAGTATCATTAGATGCATTACGAAATTAATTTTCATACTATATAACTTTAGTATTGTAGATCTTAATATAATTTTTAATATAAATTTGATCAAATTTTGCGTAGTTTGACTTCAAACAAATCTTATGTGTGATTTGTGATATTTATTCCGCAAGAAATGAGTGAAGCCAGTTGAAAATATTACGAAATTGATCTAGATTATCTAGAACTATTTTCCTTGAGAATTTTTTAGAATGTCTTAGAACTTTTTATTGTTAGAAATATCTTAGAACTATTTGGCCTAAGTTTATTCTGTAGTCCTGAGAGAGGCCCATTGGTTCGTTGGGCTTCACTATCTCGGCCTCATATGCGTGAGCCGAGAAATAGTTTAAATCTTCCTTTATCTCGCTTTACCAGCTCCATCCTGAGAGGGCCCACAACATTTTTTTTTATTTAGTCAAGACACGCCTGTTTCTAAGAGCTCCTAGGTGACCCTCCTTGCGGCACTTTGGTCATTTGGTGTCGTTCCACACAGACAAGCCATCGACTGGGCCGGTCCATTGCAGCGCAGTGTAGCGACACGACCATACATGGACTATAGCGGTCAGCTACTGTACTTGCCTGGTTCAATGCAGTAGTCTGGTTGGTGTAGCAACCTGGTTCACAACAGGTGTGTGGTTACTGTAGCGACCATGTTCACTGTAATGAACTGGTTTTTGTTTTTTTTTACCAAAATTTGAAGTTACTACACATTTAGAAAAATGCAACTATTTTATTAAATTGTGAACGGAATTTGTAAAGGGAACATGTTTTGAAATTCAGAACATTTTTTTTTCAAAAAGCGAACATGTTTTGTAATTCCCTAACATCTTTTGAAAATTCAACACTATTTGAATTTATTAACAAAATTTAACAACAGGAACATTTTCTGAAATCATTTAATTTTTCGAAAAACAAATACATTTTTGAATTTATGAATAGAATTTGAAAACATGATTTTTTCAATAACACATACATTTTTTGAATTTGTGAAGAAAATATAAAATGAGGTAAATTTTATTAAGTTCGGAACAATTTATTAAAAATGGTACACCCTTCGATCCATATTATTTGTCACAAATATGAATTTTTTTTGAAATTTGAAAAAATATTTCAAATTCCCTAAATTTTTTGGGGAAAATGGAGAACTAAAAAGGATAAAAAGATAAAACAGAAACGAAATAAAATGGGAAAGAAAAGGAAAAAGTGGTTAAGGAATCTTCTAGAAAGTTCTCAAAACCGATAAAATCAGACAAAAACCTGCTAATTAACAGAAGCTTCCCAAAACTGGAACAAACGAGAATAGGTTAAATGCGCCGGCCCAGTGTGCTCTGCTGTTCAGACCGCTTGCGTTTGGTCGGCTGTTCGTGCTTGGAACATGATTCTCCCATGTTTCTTCCTTGCCTGCCATATAGGGAGGGAGGGAGATCGCAAGGGTAGCGGAGCAGGTCGGCCACGAGCCTAGCCTTAGCCGGGCGGTGGGTGTTTGGAGCGGCTCGAACAAGATGGACGGGACGGCGGCGACGTTTGAGGGCAGACGCGGCGGAGGAAGCGTGGCTCTGTGGGTGTGCCTCCCATCAGAGGTTCTCGCTGCTCGTCACCGACGAGGAGTTTATGAGCGTTGAGAGCACGGCCACAACATATGACCAAGCAAGCTGATTCTTACCGCGCATGTCTTTTTCCTTTTAAAAAGGTTGTGGACTATGTCCCAATATTTGTGATTTTATGATGTTCACTTTGCAAGAAATGGGTGAAGCAAGTGGAATATATTAAAAAATTGATTTAGTAGATTATTTAGAACTGTTTTTCTTTAGATTGTTTTTAGATGTCTTGGAAGTTTCTTTGGAGAAATATCTTAGAACTATTCATTCAAAATTTATTCTATAGTCCTGAGAGAGGCCCATTTGTTTGTTGCGCTAGCTTTACTATCTCGGCCCCATATCTGTGAGCCAGAAAATAGTGTAAATCTTTCTTTATCTCACTTTTACCCGCTCGACCCAGAGGAGGACCATGGAATTTTTTTAAGATGAGACATGCCTGTTTTTGAGAGCTCCTGTGTGCCGCTCTCTGCATCAGTTTGGTGTCGTTTCGCACGGGCAAGCCATCGACTCCGCCGGTCCATTGCAGTGCAGTGTAGGGTCATGACCATAGATGGAATGAAGCGGTCTACTACCATAGAGACCCGGTTTGTGGTAGCTGTCCGGCTACTGTAGCAACCCGGTTCACCGCAGTGGTCTGGTTGTTGTAGCGACCCGTTCACTGTACCGAACCGGACATGACAGTGTTTTCTATTTTGATCAATTTGAAAAAAACACGTACATTAGTTAGATTTTCCCAAAACCCAAATGTTTTTGAATTTGTCAACATTTTTTGAAATTTAGAACATTTTGTGAAAATGATTTTTTAAAATCCCCTGATTTTTCTGGACAAAATGTGAAAAGGGTGAGTTTTTTTTAAAACACGAACGCTTTTTTAATTTGCAAAGAAAAATTTAATAATAGGGACATTCTTTGAAATTCTCGTGGTCGTAGGCAAAGTGCGTCTTAAGGAACGCGTAGATGCCATTGGAGGATGCTGCCGTGGCGCAGAACGACCGAACCGGCATGATGATGTGTACAACTGTAGATATCACTCTGGCGTCCAACTGAAGCAGGAGGGCGGCCAGTTGAGTCCGATCGAGAGAAGAGCAGCCTGTACGTACTACCAGCCGGCGGCGGCCGGCGCCAGGATTACAAATTCATAATCCTACGTTAAGCGCTGGCATCGTGGTCCTGTGCATCCAAAGCAGTGCACGCCACTTGATAAATGGATCCCCATCTAGAACAAATTATAGGAAATCCCCACATAATGGCATGCAGCTAGCAGTTGAGTTGCATGGGTACGTAGGTACGCCATCATAAGGCATTGACCTTTCGTGTTTTGTCTTTTTTGGAGGGGGGGGTGATAACTGATAAGGCCTTGACTTGACTGACTCACCCTATCAAATTCTGTCTATAAATATGGTCTGTCATGTTTGTTCATGGAGGAGAAAACGAGCAAGCGGCCATAGCCTTCCCTGCAAAGACCTACCACACAAACATACTCCCAACTAGCTACGTACCCATCCCTCTCAAAACAAGATGTCGACGGTGAAGGTTGGCATGTTTGGCGGGTCAAACGGTGATGTCTGCGACATCACCGGATTGTCAAGTTTCCCGCCGTCAAGCCTAAGGAGCATGGAGATCTGGAGCACACCGGGTCACGAAGGGGTCATCAACGCCATACGCTTCACCTTCGTCGACACCAAAAACAATGCGATCCCGGTAGGTCCATGGGGCACCCCACTCCGTGGTCAGAAAAGCCAGGTACTCCATCCATGTCAAAATACAGTGCATGTTATCATCATTATTACTATGCATCTCTTCTCAATCATAATTTATACTTCACCCATGTAAATCCCGGGATTAATATCTCCATTCATGCCTGAACTATGTCTTGTGTGATCATGCGTGCAGACTATTCACTTGACGAATGTGCGTGTCATCGAGCTCTCCGGCTACACCAATGGCCGATACATCACCTCACTCTCCTTCCGCACCACCGACGCCCCAAGGCATCATGGACCATTCGGAAAAGTGAGGCCAGCAACTGGGTCCGACGCTTATTTCCGCGTCCCTCTCATGCACGGCTCCATCGTGGCCTTCTGCGCCCAAGCCGACGACTACCTCAGCGCCATTGGTGCCTATCTCAAGAACTGATCCCTCGTGTGTTTATATACCCAGCCTAGCTGGTTACTCTATATGTGTTTGTGTACATGTTTGTTGTTGTTCAATAACACGGTGACCCCATCGGTCAACGTGCAAGCTACACAGCCTAGCTGGTAACTATACGTGTGTGTGCATGTGCTTGGTCGTGTGATGTTTAATATGATGTGTGTGATGTTTGATATACTAGATGATACCCCGCGCATTGCTGCGGGAATCAGTTGCAACATATATCAATAGAATATAGCTACATGAAACATTAATATTTAGATTAATTATATGAGAACTAAAACTGAATGAATATAAGTAATCTTTTCACATGCACTGTTGCATGTAGATGTTGCACTTTACCCATGCATGATTGCACATTAAGGTGGCATAGTTGCATGTTGAGAGGAATATATTAGTGGGATCACCTACTTAGTTATAGTAGTAACATTAGTATCCATAAATTATAGATTTTGAAACCAAATGGATAATATCACACAATTATTAGAAATGTTGATTGAAAAATGATAAATCGATAGCATGTAATAGACAAAGGCAGAAATTAATATATTCTATTTAGCACGTGAACAGCTAGATTGATTGAGATTTGCAGATGTGTAGAAAAAGGTAATATTGAAAAGTTTTGGTCAAATCTGGCAGTCTACCAGTGTAGCACAAACTAATTCGTGCACATTGCCCTGTTTGGTCCACATGGATAATTAACCAATCTAGGCGACATAATTATTTTGTAATTGGTCTTGCAATAATACTACTACCCAATCAGATACACAAATTAAATAAAATTGCATGCATATACTTTTGTTTCTAGTATAACCATCTCACTCAAGTAAAAAATAATACCAAACTTGTCTCCTTAGGCAGGCCGCATGCCATCGAATGGGTGTAGTGCAACAACATATAGATTAATCACGGAGTGGCAAGCTTAAAAAAATGTACAAAAAGACCAATTAGGCAGCAGCAAAAATTCGTCACCTAGAGGTAGCGACGCATCAGGAGTCTGATCCATGCAAACTGTACTGATTCAATACAGAAAAGGAAACAGTCAGGCCGAGATAAATTGAATGAGTAACTGAAGAAAAAAAATTGTGTTTTTCACGCATGTGTTTTGCAGGTCCACATTATCCCAATAATTTATAGAGAAAACGAGTAAATTGCAAAAAACCACCACAATTGTGGACGCGATTTCAGAAAACCGCCACCTTTCGTTTTTTTTCAAAAAACCACCACGTTTGTGCTGATTGTTTTCAAATAACGCTAATCGAGCGTTTTGCCGCGTCTGATAGCAAACCTGTCAGGTGCCACGTGGACAGGGGGCGACGGCGGCCGTCACGCGCCGTTAGATGGCGTCGCACAAAACCTGGTGCAGCCGAACCCAGTCGTCCATTCCCCTCGCTCTCGATCCTGTCTCTGCCTCCCATCTCTTCCGCCGCTCATTTCTCGCCGCCGGCCGAAACCCGCCGCAGCCATGGTCGACTGGAAGGACGGCGAAACCAGCAGCGAGGACTCTGTGTCACCCCTCTTCAACGCGCCCGATGACGAAACCTATGTGAGTATGATTCGCCCGTGGATTAGGGTTAGGGTTTCCATCGATTTGAGCTTTGCTTTCATTGATTTGAGCTCTGGGAGTATATATGAGTTATATTGCACTATTGTAGACCCCGCATACCATTGTTGACCCCGAGTGGTGTGGCATTGTTGCTAGAGAACCGGTGTGCTGCCACAACGTTGCTGTGCACAGGGCTGTTGTTTTTCAAGGAATCAACACTGGCCGTAGGTTTTACGGATGCGTTAATGAGGTTAGTTGCAGGTTAACCGAATAAGGTTTGTTTGTTAGCTGACAGCAGTTTACTTAGTTATATGAAAATGGTGTATTATTTGGTGTTTTGATGAATTAATCTAGTAGGTAAAATCAATGGTTAACTCAATATAGTTGTTAGATGAGATTTGGCAGGTTTTACTTAGTTAACTGAAAATATTTTGTTGTGCTGTCTACTGAGTATGTGTGTTAGTTAGCTGATTTTGTTGTCCTGCTATTAAATTTGTTATTTGTTCCATCATTTTAATTAGAAGGAATTAGGCTGGCTTTAGTAAATGGTTTTAATTATTGTTATTACAGGAGGGAGACAATTGTGGTGTGGTTCAGTGGATTGACCCACAGTGGCCAGAACCCATGAAAAATGCACTTCGCAAACTTTGGGATATGTATGAGCAGAGTAGCAAAGAGAACGAATCCAAAGAAAAGCTCATAGTGAAGCTTGGAGAAGAGAAGAGGCTAATCCAGGAGAAGCACCACAACCACATCAAGGAAACAAGCAATTTTTTTGCAATAGTTCACAAGAATGTGATGAAGGAGAATTACCAGAAGATTATGCAGGATGGTGATGTAGAAAGTGCTGTAGTTGAAGCCCATGAAGAAAGGGCTAGGTTAGAGAAAGAGAATATGGAACTGAAGACAGCACTCCAAGTGATCAAGCAGAGCAATGATGAGTTGGTTAGTAATTGGAAGAATGCTGTAGCAGAGCAAGGTATGGAACAGTTGAAGAAAGAGAAGAAAAGACTTGAGTATATCATAGCTGATTTGCTTAAGGCTGGGGAGGAGAACAAGACGAAGATAAGGAAAATCAGTCAAATTTGCAATGAGTAAAGTATGATGTTTGTTGGTATTATGTGTTGTGCCTTGCTGGTTGTTATTTGCTGAACTATGTATGGTGTGGTGTAAAGACTATTGGGGTCCAATATGAACCTTAGTATTATGATGTTGAACTATGTATGGTGGTGTGTGAAGACTATGTTGTAATGTGCAATGGAATATTTGTTGAACTATATATGTGTTTGGAGCTATGATATTAGTTGAATTTGCTCATATGGAATTGTGTTATTGATATGCATTCTGGTCCGAATTGAATAGGGTAGGGTTATGCTGACCAAATTGGTGAATGCTTTTGTGGACGGTTGTCGAGAGGGTAGGGTTACGCAAACTAAAGTGGTGGATGCCTTTGGTCGATGGTTGTCGAGAGGATATTTGGATAACCCTATCCCGTCGACAACTGTCGACCAAAGGCATCCACCACTTTGGTTTAGATAACCCTACCCTCTCGACTACCGTCGACGAAAGGCATTCACCACTATGGTTAGCATACCCCTAGCCTCTCGACAACCGTCGATGAAAGGCATCCACCACTATGGTTAGCATACCCCTAGCCTCTCGACAACCGTCGACGAAAGGCATTCACCACTATGGTTAGCATACCCCTAGCCTCTCGACAACCGTCGATGAAAGGCATCAACCACTATGGTTAGCATACCCCTAGCCTCTCGACAACCGTCGACGAGAGGCATGAAGCATATCATATATTGAAGAACCATTTTCAACATAATGTTAAGCCACATAGTTGAACAACACCATAACATGACATCAGGTTCACAATAAACAACATGGTTCACATAGGTTGCCAACATTACACCAAGTTCTAACTTGCCAGCACCCACTAGTGCAGAATCGGCCTTTATCACCGGTTCGTAAGGGCCTTTAGTGTCGGTTCTGCAACCGGCACTAAAGAGTGGAGACTAAAGGCCCCCCCTTTAGTACCGGTTCGGCACGAACCGCCACTAAAGGCCCACCACGTGGCGTGAGCTCGCGCTGTGGTATGGGGGACCTTTAGTACCGGTTGGTGTTACCAACCGGTACCAACCAATTTTCGATTTTTTGAATTATTTGATGATTTAGACTCTAATCACCCCTCTTAACTACTCAAGTGTGGATCACTCATTTCAAATCGTCTAACTTCCCGACCAGTCACCCATCCTCTCACTCCCCCAGCCTGAGCACGCTTAACTTCGGAGTTCTATTCCCTCTATTTTCCAAGTCTGCACTTGTTGTTTTCCTGACAAATGTAAGCTGACAATCCTATTAACCCTCAGCAGTTTAGCTTGAGCATTAGGTCACACATATCACCATTTGAGTTTGAAACTATTATTCTAAAAAACAGTAATTATTTAGTAACACTAATATTTTTTGAATAAGTTTGACCACAGTTTGACCATAGTTTGACCATAGTTTGACCAGATTTGACCAAAATTCAAAAAATTGAAATAATTATTTAGTAACACTAATATTCTTGAATAATTATGTAGTAACATTAATACTTCTTGAATAAGTAGTTTGACCATAGTTTGACCAGATTTAACCAAAAAAACTAAAATTTGAGCATATCTTTTTTTCCTTTTGGAATTTGAGGATTCTAAAAAATTGCAAACATGCCGTAAAGCTTCGGGCAAGCATCGGGATCTACAATTAGGTTGCGGAGATCGCCCCGAGCAATTTGACGGGTTCCGGTGACCGCCCCCAAGGGTTGCCAAAGCGGATTTTCGTGCTGAATTTTTTTTCTGACATCGTATGCAAAAGTTATAGCCGTTTTACATTTTCCCGGCACTTTTTTGCAAAACACGTCCAAATTGAAGTTTTCAATTTTTCCTAACTAGTAGATGTAGTAATATAACTACCTCTCGAAGGATTTTATTTTTTGAAGTTTTTATCATTTTCTTTTGATTTTTTCAAAACTGAAATGGCGATACACCGGGGGGGGGGGGGCGTAGAGTTTGAAAATTGCCCTATAGTCCCGGTTTGTGTCTCCAACCGGGACTATAGGTCAGAACCCTTTAGTCCCGGTTCATGGCACGAACCGGTACTAAAGGTTAGCCCTTTGATACCGGTTTGTGCCACAAACCGGTACTAAAGGTGATCGTGGGGCCCCGGCCTGACGCCAGCCTGCCACCACCCCTTTAGTACCGGTTCGTCACATGAACCGATATTAAAGGTTCAACACAAACCGGCATTAATGCATAGCCGTTCGAACCGGCACTAATGCACACATTAGTGCCGGCTCAAAAGCAAACCGGCACTAATGTGCTTGACATTTGACCCTTTTTCTACTAGTGACCACAACATAATAAGTTTGGCAACATGACACCAAATTTAGAAAATAAAAGTTTGGCAGCAGCATTCAGCAAGTTCTAACTTGCCAGCAGCAAAGCAAGCACATAGTTTTTCTCCAAAAGACAAGTTGCCAGCAGCACAACAAGCACATAGTTTTTCTCCAAAAGACAAGTTGCCAGCAACACAACAAGCACAACAGCTAGATATGCTCTAATTTCCACTAGCATAGAAGTAATCCCTAAGTCTGCCAGGCCTCTTCCTCACCCTTCCATAAGCAGATTGAGCAGTAGTGGCAGTCCTTGGAGGAGCAAATGAAGACCTAGCTCTTGATGAAGAAGCTCTTGAACCAGTAGAAGTAGGCCTGGGAGCAGTTGATGTAGTGGCTGTTGTTGCTGATGAAGAGGCTCTTGCAGCAGCAACAGAAGTAGGCATGGGAGCAGTTGCTGCATTGGCTGTTGTTGCTGATGAAGAGGCTCTTGCAGCAGCAGCAGAAGTAGGCCTTGGAGCATATGATGCAGCCCTAGAACATGCAGCAGCTGTTGGAGCAGGCTGTTCAGCTGCAACTCTTCCACCAGATGTTGCTCTTGGAGCTCTTGCATCTATAGGGGCAGATCTTCTCTCCTGACACAAAATTAAAACAGAACAAAGGTGTGCATTAGTTGTTCAGTGAGATATAAAAGATAAATATGATGCAAAAGCTATTAAATTCAGGACCTTATGCTTGTTCTTCCTAGCTGCAAGGGCTGGCTTCAAAGGATCACCACAATTTTTGTACCTATGCCCTTGCTTTCCACAGTTGCTGCAAGTTATAGTTCCAATTCTTGAAGTGTCTTTGGGTTTTGGTACTTCAAACTGGCCCTTCCTTCTTTGAGTCTGGTTTCTTCCCTTCTTCCTATGGAACACAGGGGGGTCTATGTCTCTTGAATCTGTTCTTCTTCATAGGCCAGGTCCAGGAACAGGGTAAATCATTGGCTTGTAAGTTTCTAAGTACATAGGCTTCTTGGAGAACTGGTGTACAAAATCTTCAGGCTGCTGTTTTGATTTGTAGATGGCAGAGACAACATGGTTACATGGTACACCTCTCATGTCCCATTTTCTGCAGCCACATGTCCACTTCTTCAAGTCAACTGCATATGATTTCTCACCACTATTTACTTGATATAGATCTGGCCCAGCCATCAAAGCCTTGCAATTCCTAGCCCATTCTTTGGACTCCTCTAGCATTTCTGTATATGTTGGTGTTATTGTCCATCTAGCACTCTGCCCCCCACTTCTTTTTTCATTGAACTTCACCATCAATTTGGACCTAGGCCCTTCAACCATAGTTTTAATGGGTTTGCCCCTAATATCCAAAATCATCCTGTTGGACACCTCACTAATGTTGTTCACAACTAGGTCAGTTTTACAGTTGGTGTCCATAGCATATCTAGCCCATGTTTCTACAGGAATTTTCTTAAGCCAGACCCAAGCATCCTCACTTTCCTTTCTAATTTCTTCCATTGCTTCTTCAAACCCATTCCTAGTGTAAGAATAAGCTGCTGCATCCATATATTGTTTAAGCTCATCTCCTCTAAAGCCAGCACTTTGGAAATTTGCATAAATATGCCTTAAAAAATATCTTTGAGGGCAGTTAGGAAATATTTGGTCAATGGCATTAAGCAGACCCTGGTTTCAGAAATGAAATTACTAATTAAGTTTGCTATAACTATGTTGTGCAACAATAACTATGGTGTGCAATGAAAATCTCAAGGAATGTGGTATGGACATTACCTTCTGCGTGTCTGAAATTATTGTGTAATTTCCAAATTATCCTGATTCACCACCAAGAACAATCTTGAGCTGAGTTAAAAACCAGCACCAAATAGGGGTGTCCTCCTTCTCAACTACTCCAAAGGCCAAAGGAAATATATTATTGTTTCCATCTCTGCCAGTAGCTGCCAAGATCTGTTGACCTGTGTTTAACTTCACAAAACAACCATCTAGACCTAAAAAAATAAAACTTAGAAACATAGCAAAAGTGTGTAGGTAAAAGACAAATAAGAGAGCTGACACATACCAATGAAAGGTCTACATCAATTAAGAAAACCCTCCCTTTGAGCTGCTAGACAAATGAAAAGTCTATGGCGCACCTCTTCATCTTACCAGTGGCGCACCTGTTCATCTTACCAGTGGCGCACATGTATGGTTAGTAATGGTGCACCAGGTGGTGCGCCACTACTATCTGGATTACTAATGGCGCACCAGAGGTGCGCCATTACTATTTGTTACTAGTGGCGTGATAATAGTGGCGCACCATGGGTGTGCCATTAATAGCAAAAACAGGTGCGCCACTAACAGCCTTTTTTCTAGTAGTGACACGGTGACCCCGTCGGTCAAGTGCAAGCTACACAGCTTAGCTGGTAGCTATACATGTGTGTGCATGTGCTTGGTTGTGTGATGTTTAATACGATGTGTGTGATGTTTGATGTATTGGTTAAGCTTGTAATAAAAAGTTTCGGAAACTAAGGCTAGCTGTAATGGGAAGTATCATATACTAGTATCATGCATCTGATACTACCGTATTATACTACCTCTGTATCATATACTAGTATCAGGTAGTATTTTATTTATTGCCATGCATGACACATAGTAGTTTAGCATTTATTATGATATGGTATCATAATATGATACTCAACCCTCTCTTTTATCATTTAATTCTATGACACATCAGCAAAGTTGCCTAGTTGGCATGCATGATACTACCTATGATACTCCCTCCGTTTTTATTTAGTTCGCATATTAGCTTTGGTCAAAGTCAAGCTTTACAAACTTTGACCAAGTTTATAAACAAAAATATTAAGATATACAATAACAAATGAACAACATTAGATTAATTATTGAATGTACTTTCACATCGTATAGATTTATTATGATAAATGTCTATATTGTTTTCTATAAACTTGGTCAAACTTTATGAAGTTTGACTTCAGTCAACTCTAATATGCAGAGTAAATAAAAATGAAGGGAGTACTATCATTACAACCAGCCTAAGTAACTTCCGTACAACAAGGAATCCCGCTAGTATTGCATATGCAACTTTTCTTAGAACCTAGAATTGCACCCGTCTAGCATGAATGGAGATCCGACCACACTCTAGAAAATTGGGCCGCCTACGTATTTATTAATCTTCTCGGAGACTTCATAAGCTAACATTGATGCAAGTTATGTGGGCCTCGTTGGACAGCTAGATTCCCTTTGGTCCACCTACGCCATCAAGCATGTGTGACACCGTGTAGCGTGACATTTGCACGCTATAGATAGGGGAATCTTGTTGCTCAAAACAAAAGCTACGGGAATCCTATTTTATGCTCATATAAAGACAAATAAGAACATCTACACCGATTGATAAGACTGTCTTTTCTTATGTATTTTTACATCATATAGAAAAGTCATATGGTACAAAATGAAGAAATTATCTTATCTTTATTTCTAGGAGATTAATTATCTCTTAGCAAAGAGCATAGAATGATTTTTTTCTTTGAGATGAACATATTTACTTCAAACATATAAATAATTTGATTTAAGTTTTAATTTTTTCTTTTGTGCTATATATTAATTTTGCCAATTGTTAAACTGATTTCTAAAAATAATGTTAATTTACTATAAGTAAAAGCATATTTCGTGTATTTTTGAAGAATCAACGTTGACAGCCCGCATTGGCAGCCGACACATTTAGAACTGCTTCATGTGGAGCATACCTATTGCACACTATAGGCGGCAATAGGAACTCCCTACAGCTAGCTCATGACGTCTCCTCTTCAACATAATTCCACTACAAACATGAATGCCTTCATGTCTTTTAAATATATTCTATGGATTCAAATTTATTTAGATGTTTGCCTTAATTACGGAAAGCTCTTTGAAACAAGTCCAATAACTGATATATTTAAATGAAAGTTAATACAAAGTTAAGAGCATATGAGTCATGCAAAAATCTCATTTATTAATTTAAAATAACTCAAAAGATCTTCCCTTGTTATTAACAAAGTTTGAACACGTTGTTATAGACACAAAGTTCGCCCTCAAACAGTAAGAAGCAAAGAATGGTCAGTAGGGAAAACTCATGAGCCCATGGGAGATCTCTCTCTCTCTCTCTCTCTCTCTCTCTCTCTCCCTATTAGGTGCTTAATGATACGCACCGTCCATGCAATGTGGGCCCGCCCATATAAGCTCCCCAGCCTTGGTTTTTGGAAGCTTGTGGCCAGTTTTTTCTCTACCAAGTCCAGTTTTTGGAACTTTCCAAGCTTTCTTCCTACTTTTCAGCCGATTTTTTTCTCAGTGTTTTTGGCAAGTTTTTATTTGATCTTTTTCATTTGGATTTATTTTCCAAAACTCGTGCTTTTTCATATCTGTGAATTTTTTTCGAAGTCATGAACATTTTTACAATCCATGGACATTTTGAAAATCATGAACACATTTTAAAATTTCTTAAACTTTTTTAAATTCATGCTTTTTTTAAACCCGTGTCACATTTTTCAAAATTGTGAATTTTTCACTTATCAAAAAAATGGGTAGCCAAATTTTCACTTGAGACATTGGAGAAGCAACAGTAAAAGGTGATTGAAAAAAGAGCGAAGGAGAATGCGCGAGCTGCGTCCATGCTACATGGGCCCGCCAATATAAGCTCCTCAGCCTAGGTTTTTGGAAGCTTCTGGTCTGTTTTTCTCCACCAAGTCCAGTTTTTGGAAGGTTTCAAGCTTTCTTCTTGGTTTTCAGCCGGTTTTCTCTCAATGTTTTTTGACAAGTTTTAATTTGATCTTTTTCATTTGGATTGTTTTCCAAATTTCGTGTTTTGTTCATATCTGTGGGTTTTTTCAAAGTCATGAAGATTTTTCAATTCATTGACATTTTCAAATTCATGAACACTTTTTAAAATTTCTTAAAAAATAAAATTCGTGAGTTTTTTTATAAATTCATTCTTTTTTCAACCCCGTGTCATATTTTCAAGATTGTGAACCTTTTCACTTCACAAAAAAATGGGCAACCAGTTTTTTACTTGAGACATTCGATAAGCAATAGTAAAAGGTGATTGAAAAATGAGTGAAGAAGAATGTGCGAGCTAATGAGCCGGTGCCTGACAAGGCTTTCTGCGTGAGAGCTAATAGCGTGGGCGGCGCCTGAACCACTGAATAGGAACACACAATTGAAATGTATCGCTCATTGCGAGCATTTACATGGTGATCAAGAACAACGGGATCTCTCTCTCTCTCTCTCTCTCTCCATGCCACGTGGGCCCGCCCATATAAGCTCTCCAGCCTAGGTTTGTAGAAGCTTCTGGCCTGTTTTTTTCTCTACCAAGTCCAGTTTTTTAATGGTTCCAGGCATTCTTTCTCGTTTTCAGCCGGTTTTCTCTCAGTGCTTTTGCCAAGTTTTTATTTGATCTTTTTCATTTTCTTCAATTGGATTTATTTTAATTTTTTTATCATATTTGTGATTTTTTACAAAGTTGAAAGAACATGTAGTGCCCCCATGTTTGGTTTTGGTAATTGATGACAATCTCTATGGAATAATGGTTGCCTTGAGTTATATTTGAAGGTTTTATCCATAGGCTTTTCTTGGAGTACATTTGTTGGTTTCAAGGAGAGTTTGTGATGACCAAGGTGCTATTCAAGGAATTACCTAAAGATTGGTCTTGTGAGAGGTTGATCAAGACTAAGTAAAAGAGTGAATCAAGTTGATCAACACACAAAGCGTAGAAGATGTACCGAGAGGGATCAAGCGATCCCATGGTTGCGGTGTGCAAGTTCAAGGAAGCATCACGAAGAGATCAAATGCTTGAAGCTTGTCGTCCATTGTGGTGACAATGGACTTGTGAAGATGTGCGGAAGAGTGGCTCACCCATAGTGGAGTATGGGGGAGCAATCAACTAGTCTTCATCGAGCCAACACAATGAAGAAAGGTGGTCCAACTTGAGGGAGTCAAGATCGTCTTCATCTAGCTCAAGTGGACCATGTGCAAGGCAAAGGTTTGCCCTTGATAGGTTTTCTATTTTACCGGTCTCATGATGGTAGTTGGGAGACCGGGTTATAGGATCGATTGCCGTACTATCAAGGGGGGCTCTCGATGAGTAGCTTGATCGTATCATTCGTAGAGAGCTCAAACCATTGCATCCTTGCATCATCTGTCTTGGTTCTTGTTTGCTTCTCTTTGTGAGTTTTGGAGCTTTTGGTCATCTTGTTCACAAGCTCGAGTTCATCGAAAACGGAGTTCACTTGCATCTTCTATGATGTTTTCGATGTTGGAGCTTATGCCGGTTCTTCTCTGTTGGAGGTTTCGCTGTTTTGATGCCACTCGTTTTCTTGTATCCAAGAAGCTTGAGTTTTCTCAATTCGGAGCTCACTTGCAGAAGTTATGGCAGTTCTGGTTTTATTGGTTCCATCTGTTGTCTTTAGCTGCGTTTTGAAGGCATCCAAGTGCTAAAGCCTCTGTGGCGTGTGGTAGTACTGCTCAAGGGAGAGGTAGTACCGCAGGGGCCAGCGGTAGTACCACTCCTGTGAGCGGTAGTACCGCTGCCTCTAGCCCAGAACGCTGGCGCGCACAGAAGTAGGCGCGGAAGTAATTTTTTACTTTCGCGTCCTACGCGGTAGTACCGCTGCCTCGCATCCTGTCGCTGATTGCGTGCGGTAGTAGGCGTGGATGTAATTTTTTTACATCCGCCCTTGCGCGGTAGTACCGCTCCCTGTGAGCGGCAGTACCGTGCCGCCTTTTTTCTCGTAGCTAGCTCCAGCGGTTGTAGGCGCGGCAGTTTTTTTACTTTCCTGGTCGCGCGGTAGTTCCGCAAGGGCAGGCGGTAGTACCGCTCCTCCAGTAGTACCGCTCTGTTGCCCGTTTGTAGTGTTGTTTCATTGGGCTTCTGCCGCCCTAGCGGTAGTACCGCTCGTAGGAGCGGTAGTACCGCTCGGTGCGGGCTGTGAGCATAACGGTTGGATTTCCCCCCTCCTATAAAAGGGGGTCTTTTCCCCCATGAACCTTATCCTTTGAGCTCGTGTTCTTCCTCCATTGCTGACCTTCTTCGAGCTTGCTAACTCTCAATCCCTCCATGGATTCTTGCTAGTTTTTGAGGGAAAAGAGACAGGAGATCTAGATCCACATTTCCACCAATCACTTTCTCCTCTATCTGAGGGGAACCCCGTGGATCTAGATCTTGGAGTTCTTGGTGTTCTCCTTCTTGTTCTTCCTCTCATTTTCCTCCCTAGCATTAGTTGCTTCGGTGGGATTTGAGAGAGAAGGACTTGGGCACTCCGTGTGCCCTTGCCATTGCATTTGGTGCATCGGTTTGAGTTCTCCACGGTGATACGTGGAAGTTACAAGTTGAGAAGCTTATTACTCTTGGGTGCTTGGTACCCATGAGCTTGTTCCTCTTGGGTGCTTGGGCGCCCTAGACGGTTGGTGGTGTTCGGAGCTCAATCATTGTGGTGTAAAGCTCCGCGCAAGCGTCGGGGTCTCCAATTAGTTTGTGCAGATCGCCCCGAGCAATTTGACGGGTTCCGGTGACCGACCCCAAGGGTTGCCAAAGCGGATTTTCGTGCTGAATTTTTTGATATATTATACGTTATTTTCTGACATCGTATGAAAAAGTTATATCCGTTTTACATTTTCCCGGCACTTTTTTTGCAAAACATGTCCAAATTGAAGTTTTCAATTTTTCCTAACTAGTAGATGTAGTAATATAACTACCTCTCGAATGATTTTATTTTTTTGAAGTTTTTATCATTTTCCTTTGATTTTTCAAAACTGAAATGGCGATAAACAGGGGGGGGGGTAGAGTTTGAAAATTGCCCTATAGTCCCGGTTTGTGTCTCCAACCGGGACTATAGGTCAGACCCCTTTAGTCCCGGTTCATGGCACGAACCGGTACTAAAGGTTAGCCCTTTGATACCGGTTCGTGCCACGAACCGGTACTAAAGGTGATCGTGGGGCCCCGGCCTGACGCCAGCCTGCCACCACCCCTTTAGTACTGGTTCGTGGCACGAACCGGTATTAAAGGTTCAACACGAACCGGCATTAATGCATAGCCGTTCAAACCGGCACTAATGCACACAGTAGTGCCGGCTCAAAAGCAAACCGGCACTAATGTGCTTGACATTTGACCGTTTTTCTACTTGTGACCACAACATAACAAGTTTGGCAACATGACACCAAATTCAGAAAATAAAAGTTTGGCAGCAGCATTCAGCAAGTTCTAACTTGCCAGCAGCAAAGCAAGCACATAGTTTTTCTCCAAAAGACAAGTTGCCAGCAGCACAACAAGCACATAGTTTTTCTCCAAAAGACAAGTTGCCAGCAGCACAACAAGCACAACAGCTAGATATGCTCTAATTTCCACTAGCATGGAAGTAATCCCTAAGTCTGCCAGGCCTCTTCCACACCCTTCCATAAGCAGATTGAGCAGTAGTGGCAGTCCTTGGAGGAGCAAATGAAGACCTAGCTCTTGATGAAGAAGCTCTTGCAGCAGTAGAAGTAGGCTTGGGAGAAGATGATGCTGTGGCTGTTGTTGCTGATGAAGAGGCTCTTGCAGCAGCAGCAGAAGTAGGCCTGGGAGTTTGTGCAGATCGCCCCAAGAAATTTGACGGGTTCCGGTGACCCCCCCAAGGGTTGCCAAAGCAGATTTTCGTGCTGAATTTTTTGATATATTATACGTTTTTTTCTGACATCGTATGCAAAAGTTATAGCCGTTTTACATTTTCCCGCCACTTTTTTGCAAAACATGTCCAAATTGAAGTTTTCAATTTTTCCTAACTAGTAGATGTAGTAATATAACTACCTCTCGAAGGATTTTATTTTTTTGAAGTTTTTATCATCTTCTTTTGATTTTTCAAAATTGAAATGGCGATACACGGGGGGGGGGGGGGGGGGGGGGTAGAGTTCGAAAATTGCCCTATAGTCCCGGTTTGTGTCTCCAACCGGGACTATAGGTCAGACCCCTTTAGTCCCGGTTCATGGCACGAACCGGTACTAAAGGTTAGCCCTTTAATACCGGTTCATGCCATGAACCGGTACTAAAGGTGATCGTGGGGCCCCGGCCTGACGCCAGCCTGCCACCACCCCTTTGGTACTGGTTCGTGGCATGAACCGGTATTAAAGGTTCAACACGAACCGGCATTAATGCATAGCCGTTCAAACTGGCACTAATGCACACATTAGTGCCGGCTCAAAAGCAAACCAGCACTAATGTGCTTGAAATTTGACCGTTTTTCTACTAGTGACCACAACATAACAAGTTTGGCAACATGACACCAAATTCAGAAAATAAAAGTTTGGCAGTAGCATTCAACAAGTTCTAACTTGCCAGCAGCAAAGTAAGCACATAGTTTTTCTCCAAAAGACAAGTTGCCAGTAGCACAACAAGCACATAGTTTTTCTCCAAAAGACAAGTTGCCAGCAGCACAACAAGCACAACAGCTAGATATGCTCTAATTTCCACTAGCATAGAAGTAATCCCTAAGTCTGCCAGGCCTCTTCCTCACCCTTCCATAAGCAGATTGAGCAGTAGTGGCAGTCCTTGGAGGAGCAAATGAAGACCTAGCTCTTGATGAAGAAGCTCTTGCAGCAGTAGAAGTAGGCCTGGGAGCAGTTGATGTAGTGGTTGTTGTTGCTGATGAAGAGGCTCTTGCAGCAGCAGCAGAAGTAGGCCTGGGAGCAGTTGCTGCATTGGCTGTTGTTGCTGATGAAGAGGCTCTTGCAGGAGCAGCAGAAGTAGGCCTTGGAGCATATGATGCAGCCCTAGAACTTGTAGCAGCTGTTGGAGCAGTCTGTTCAGCTCCAACTCTTCCACCAGATGTTGCTCTTAGAGCTCTTGCATCTGTAGGGGCAGATCTTCTCTCCTGACACAAAATTAAAACAGAACAAAGGTGTGCATTAGTTGTTCAGTGAGATATAAAAGATAAATATGATGCAAAAGCTGATAAATTCAGGACCTTATGCTTGTTCTTCCTAGCTGCAAGGGCTGGCTTCAAAGGATCACCACAATTTGTGTAC
The DNA here is from genome assembly GCF_018294505.1 of Triticum aestivum. Lineage (NCBI taxonomy): Eukaryota > Viridiplantae > Streptophyta > Magnoliopsida > Poales > Poaceae > Triticum > Triticum aestivum. The sequence goes on from NC_057799.1 coordinate 15,199,459, forward strand.
CTATGCCCTTGCTTTCCACAGTTGCTGCAAGTTATAGTTCCAATTCTTGAAGTGTCTTTGGGTTTTGGTACTTCAAACTGACCCTTCCTTCTCTGAGTCTGGTTTCTTCCCTACTTCCTATGGAACACCGGGGGTTCTGTGTCTCTTGAATCTGTTCTTCTTCATAGGCCAGGTCCAGGATCAGGGTAAATCATTGGCTTGTAAGTTTCTAAGTACATAGGCTTCTTGAAGAACTGGTGTACAAAATCTTCAGGCTGCTGTTTTGATTTGTAGATGGCAGAGACAACATGGTTACATGGTACAACTCTCATGTCCCATTTTCTGCAGCCACATGTCCACTTCTTCAAGTCAATTGGATATGATTTCTCACCACTAGTTACTTGATATAGATCTGGCCCAGCCATCAAAGCCTTGCAATTCCTAGCCCATTCTTTGGACTCCTCTAGCATTTCTGTATATGTTGGGGTTATTGTCTATCTAGCACTCTGCCCCCACTTCTTTTTTCATTGAACTTCACCATCAATTTGGACCTAGCCTCTTCAACCATAGTTTTAATGGGTTTGCCCCTAATATCCAAAATCATCCTGTTGAACACCTCACTAATGTTGTTCACAACTAGGTCAGTTTTACATGGTGATCAAGAACAAAGGGATCTCTCTCTCTCTCTCTCCATGCCACGTGGGCCCGCCCATATAAGCTCTCCAGCCTAGGTTTGTAGAAGCTTCTAGCCTGTTTTTTTCTCTACCAAGTCCAGTTTTTTAATGGTTCCAAGCATTCTTCCTCGTTTTCAGCCGGTTTTCTCTCAGTGCTTTTTGCCAAGTTTTTGTTTGATCTTTTTCATTTTCTTCAATTGGATTTATTTTTAAAATTTGTGTTTTTATCATATTTGTGATTTTTTGCAAAGTTGAAAGAACATGCGGTGCCCCCATGTTTGGTTTTGGTAATTGATCACAATCTCTATGGACTAATGGTTGCCTTGAGTTATATTTGAAGCTTTTATCCATAGGCTTTTCTTGGAGTACATTTGTTGGTTTCAAGGAGAGTTTGTGATGACCAAGGTGCTATTCAAGGAATTACCTCAAGATTGGTCTTGTTAGAGGTTGATCAAGACTAAGTAAAACGGTGAATCAAGTTGATCAACACACAAAGCGTAGAAGATGTACCGAGAGGGATCAAGCGATCCCATGGTTGCGGTGTGCAAGTTCAAGGAAGCATCACGAAGAGATCAAATGCTTGAAGCTTGTCGTCCATTGTGGTGACAATGGACTTGTGAAGATGTGCGGAAGAGTGGCTCACCCATAGTGGAGTATGGGGGAGCAATCAACTAGTCTTCATCGAGCCAACACAATGAAGAAAGGTGGTCCAACTTGAGGGAGTCAAGATCGTCTTCATCTAGCTCAAGTGGACCATGTGCAAGGCAAAGGTTTGCCCTTGATAGGTTTTCTATTTTACCGGTCTCATGATGGTAGTTGGGAGACCGGGTTATAGGATCGATTGCCGTACTATCAAGGGGGGCTCTCGATGAGTAGCTTGATCGTATCATTCGTAGAGAGCTCAAACCATTGCATCCTTGAATCATCTGTCTTGGTTTTTGTTTGCTTCTCTTTGTGAGTTTTGGAGCTTTTGGTCATCTTGTTGACAAGCTCGAGTTCATCGAAAACGGAGTTCACTTGCATCTTCTATGATGTTTTCGATGTTGGATGTTATGCCGGTTCTTCTCTGTTGGAGGTTTCGCTATTTTGATGCCACTCGTTGTCTTGTATCCTACAAGCTCGAGTTTGCTCAATTCGGAGCTCACTTGCAGAAGTTATGGCAGTTCTGGTTTTATTGGTTCCATCTGTTGTCTTTAGCTGCGTTTTGAAGGCATCCAAGTGCTAAAGCCTCTATGGCGTGCGGTAGTACTCCTCAAGGGAGCGGTAGTACCGCAGGGGCCAGCGGTAGTACCGCTCCTGTGAGCGGTAGTACCGCTGCCTCTAGCCCAGAACGCTGGCGCGCACGGAAGTAGGCGCGGAAGTAATTTTTTACTTCCGCGTCCTACGCGGTAGTACCGCTCCTGGTGAGCGGTAGTACCGCTGCCTCGCATCCTGTCGCTGATTTCGTGCGGTAGTAGGCGTGGATGTAATTTTTTTACATCCGCCCTTGCGGGGTAGTACCGCTCCCTGTGAGCGGTAGTACCGTGCCGCCTTTTTTCTCGTAGCTAGCTCAGCGGTTGTAGGCGCGGCAGTTTTTTTACTTCCGTGGTCGCGAGGTAGTTCTGCAAGGGCAGGCGGTAGTACCGCTCCTACAGTAGTACCGCTCTGTTGCCTGTTTGCAGTGTTGTTTCATTGGGCTTCTGCCGCCCTAGCGGTAGTACCGCTCGTAGGAGCGGTAGTACCGCTCGGTGCGGGCTGTGAGCATAACGGTTGGATTTTCCCCCTCCTATAAAAGGGGGTCTTCTTCCCCAATGAACCTTATCCTTTGAGCTCGTGTTCTTCCTCCATTGTTGACCTTCTTCGAGCTTGCTAACGCTCAATCCCTCCATGGATTCTTGCTAGTTTTTGAGGGAAAAGAGAGAGGAGATCTAGATCCACATTTCCACCAATCACTTTCTCCTCTATGTGAGGGGAACCCCTTGGATCTAGATCTTGGAGTTCTTGGTGTTCTCCTTCTTGTTCTTTCTCTCATTTTCCGCCCTAGCATTAGTTGCTTCGGTGGGATTTGAGAGAGAAGGACTTGGGCACTCCGTGTGCCCTTGCCATTGCATTTGGTGCATCGGTTTGAGTTCTCCACGGTGATACGTGGAAGTTACAAGTTGAGAAGCTTATTACTCTTGGGTGCTTGGTACCCATGAGCTTGTTCCTCTTAGGTGCTTGGGCGCCCTAGACGGTTGGTGGTGTTCGGAGCTCAATCATTGTGGTGTAAAGCTCCGCGCAAGCGGCGGGGTCTCCAATTAGTTTGTGGAGATTGCCCCGAGCAATTTGACGGGTTCCGGTGACCGCCCCCAAGGGTTGCCAAAGCGGATTTTCATGCTGATTTTCTTGATATATTATACGTTTTGTTCTGACATCGTATGCAAAAGTTATAGCCGTTTTACATTTTCCCGGCACTTTTTTGCAAAACATGTCCAAATTGAAGTTTTCAATTTTTCCAAACTAGTAGATGTAGTAATATAACTACCTCTCGAAGGATTTTATTTTTTGAAGTTTTTATCATTTTCTTTTGATTTTTTCAAAACTGAAATGGTGATACACGGGGGGGGGGGGGGTGGGGGGGGGGGTAGAGTTTGAAAATTGCCCTATAGTCCCGGTTTGTGTCTCCCACCGGGACTATAGGTCAGACCCCTTTAGTCCCGGTTCATGGCACGAACCAGTACTAAAGGTTAGCCCTTTAATACCGGTTCGTGCCACGAACCGGTACTAAAGGTGATCGTGGGGCCCCGGCCTGACGCCAGCCTGCCACCACCCCTTTAGTACTAGTTCATGGCACGAACCGGTATTAAAGGTTCAACACGAACCGACATTAATGCATAGCCATTCGAACCGACACTAATGCACACATTAGTGCCGGCTCAAAAGCAAACCGGCACTAATGTGCTTGACATTTGACCCTTTTTCTACTAGTGACCACAACATAACAAGTTTGGCTACATGACACCATATTCAGAAAATAAAAGTTTGGCAGCAGTATTCAGCAAGTTCTAACTTGCCAGCAGCAAAGCAAGCACATAGTTTTTCTCCAAAAGACAAGTTGCCAGCAGCACAACAAGAACATAGTTTTTCTCCAAAAGACAAGTTGCCAGCAGCACAACAAGCACAACAGCTAGATATGCTCTAATTTCCACTAGCATAGAAGTAATCCCTAAGTCTGCCAGGCCTCTTCCTCACCCTTCCATAAGCAGATTGAGCAGTAGTGGCAGTCCTTGGAGGAGCAAATGAAGACCTAGCTCTTGATGAAGAAGCTCTTGCAGCAGTAGAAGTAGGCCTGGGAGCAGTTGATGCAGTGGTTGTTGTTGTTGATGAAGAGGCTCTTGCAGCAGCAGCAGCAGAAGTAGGCCTGGGAGCAGTTGCTGCATTGGCTGTTGTTGCTGATGAAGAGGCTCTTGCAGCAGCAGCAGAAGTAGGCCTTGGAGCATATGATGCAGCCCTAGGACTTGCAGCAGCTGTTGGAGCAGGCTGTTCAGCTGCAACTCTTCCACCAGATGTTGCTCTTGGAGCTCTTGCATCTGTAGGGGCAGATCTTCTCTCCTGACACAAAATTAAAACAGAACAAAGGTGTGCATTAGTTGTTCAGTGAGATATAAAAGATAAATATGATGCAAAAGCTATTAAATTCAGGACCTTATGCTTGTTCTTCCTAGCTGCAAGGACTGGCTTCAAAGGATCACCACAATTTGTGTACCTATGCCCTTGCTTTCCACAGTTGCTGCAAGTTATAGTTCCAATTCTTGATGTGTCTTTGGGTTTTGGTACTTCAAACTGGCCCTTCCTTCTGTGAGTCTGGTTTCTTCCCTTCTTCCTATGGAACACAGGGGGGTCTATGTCTCTTGAATCTGTTCTTCTTCATAGGCCAGGTCCAGGAACAGGGTAAATCATTGGCTTGTAAGTTTCTAAGTACATAGGCTTCTTGAAGAGCTGGCGTACAAAATCCTCAGGCTGCTGTTTTGATTTGTAGATGGAAGAGACAACATGGTTACATGGTACACCTCTTATGTCCCATTTTCTGCAGCCACATGTCCACTTCTTCAAGTCAACTGCATATGATTTCTCACCACTATTTACTTGATATAGATCTGGCCCAGCCATCAAAGCCTTGCAATTCCTAGCCCATTCTTTGGACTCCTCTAGCATTTCTGTATATGTTGGGGTTATTGTCCATCTAGCACTCTGCCCCCCACTTCTTTTTTCATTGAACTTCACCATCAATTTGGACCTAGCCCCTTCAACCATTGTTTTAATGGGTTTGCCCCTAATATCGAAAATCATCCTGTTGAACACCTCACTAATGTTGTTCACAACTAGGTCAGTTTTACATGGTGATCAAGAACAAAGGGATCTCTCTCTCTCTGTCCATGCCACGTGGGCCCGCCCATATAAGCTCTCCAGCCTAGGTTTGTAGAAGCTTCTGGCCTGTTTTTTTCTCTACCAAGTCCAGTTTTTTAATGGTTCCAAGCATTCTTCCTCGTTTTTAGCCGGTTTTCTCTCCGTGCTTTTTGCCAAGTTTTTATTTGATCTTTTTCATTTTCTTCAGTTGGATTTATTTTAATTTTTTTATCATATTTGTGATTTTTTACAAAGTTGAAAGAACATGCAGTGCCCCCATGTTTGGTTTTGGTAATTGATGACAATCTCTATGGAATAATGGTTGCCTTGAGTTATATTTGAAGGTTTTATCCATAGGCTTTTCTTGGAGTACATTTGTTGGTTTCAAGGAGAGTTTGTGATGACCAAGGTGCTATTCAAGGAATTACCTAAAGATTGGTCTTGTGAGAGGTTGATCAAGACTAAGTAAAAGAGTGAATCAAGTTGATCAACACACAAAGCGTAGAAGATGTACCGAGAGGGATCAAGCGATCCCATGGTTGCGGTGTGCAAGTTCAAGGAAGCATCACGAAGAGATCAAATGCTTGAAGCTTGTCGTCCATTGTGGTGACAATGGACTTGTGAAGATGTGCGGAAGAGTGGCTCACCCATAGTGGAGTATGGGGGAGCAATCAACTAGTCTTCATCGAGCCAACACAATGAAGAAAGGTGGTCCAACTTGAGGGAGTCAAGATCGTCTTCATCTAGCTCAAGTGGACCATGTGCAAGGCAAAGGTTTGCCCTTTATAGGTTTTCTATTTTACCGGTCTCATGATGGTAGTTGGGAGCCAGGTTATAGGATCGATTGCCGTACTATCAAGGGGGCCTCTCGATGAGTAGCTTGATCGTATCATTCGTAGAGAGCTCAAACCATTGCATCCTTGCATCATCTGTCTTGGTTCTTGTTTGCTTCTCTTTGTGAGTTTTGGAGCTTTTGGTCATCTTGTTGACAAGCTCGAGTTCATCGAAAACGGAGTTCACTTGCATCTTCTATGATGTTTTCGATGTTGGAGGTTATGCCGGTTCTTCTCTGTTGGAGGTTTCGCTGTTTTGATGCCACTCGTTGTCTTGTATCCTACAAGCTTGAGTTTGCTCAATTCGGAGCTCACTTGCAGAAGTTATGGCAGTTCTGGTTGTATTGGTTCCATCTGTTGTCTTTAGCTGCGTTTTGAAGGCATCCAAGTGCTAAAGCCTCTGTGGCGTGCGGTAGTACTGCTCAAGGGAGGAGTAGTACCGCAGGGGCCAGCGATAGTACCGCTCCTGTGAGCGGTAGTACCGCTGCCTCTAGCCCAGAACGCTGGCGCGCACGAAAGCAGGCCCGGAAGTAATTTTTTACTTCCGCGTCCTACGCGGTAGTACCGCTCCTGGTGAGCGGTAGTACCGCTGCCTCGCATCCTGTCGCTGATTGCGTGCGGTAGTAGGCGCGGATGTAATTTTTTTACATCCGCCCTTGCGCGGTACTACCGCTCCCTATGAGCGGTAGTACCGTGCCGCCTTTTTTCTCGTAGCTAGCTCCAGTGGTTGAAGGCGCGGCAGTTTTTTTTACTCCCGTGGTCGCACGGTAGTTCCGCAAGGGCAGGCGGTAGTACCGGTCCTGTAGTAGTACCGCTCTGTTGCCCGTTTGCAGTGTTGTTTCATTGGGCTTCTGTCGCCCTAGCGGTAGTACCGCTCGTAGGAGTGGTAGTACCGCTCGTAGGAGCGGTAGTACCGCTCGGTGCGGGCTGTGAGCATAACGGTTGGAATTTTCCCCGCCTATGAAAGGGGGTCTTCTTCCCCAATGAACCTTATCCTTTGAGCTCGTGTTCTTCCTCCATTGTTGACCTTCTTCGAGCTTGCTAACTCTCAATCCCTCCATGGATTCTTGCCAGTTTTTGAGGGAAAAGAGAGAGGAGATCTAGATCCACATTTCCACCAATCACTTTCTCCTCTATGTGAGGGGAACCCCTTGGATCTAGATGTTGGAGTTCTTGGTGTTCTCCTTCTTGTTCTTCCTATCATTTTCCTCCCTAGTATTAGTTGCTTCGGTGGGACTTTAGAGAGAAGGACTTGGGCACTCCGTGTGCCCTTGCCATTGCATCTGGTGCACCGGTTAGAGTTCTCCACGGTGATACGAGGAAGTCACAAGTTGAGAAGCTTATTACTCTTGGGTGCCTGGTACCCTTGAGCTTGTTCCTCTTGGGTGCTTGGGCGCCCTAGACGGTTGGTGGTGTTCGGAGCTCAGTCATTGTGGTGTAAAGCTCCGGCAAGCGTCAGGGTATCCAATTAGGTTGTGGAGATCGCCCCGAGCAATTTGACGGGTTCCGGTGACCGCCCCCAAGGGTTGCCAAAGCGGATTTTCGTGCTGAATTTTTTGATATATTATACGTTTTTTCTAACATCGTATGCAAAAGTTATAGCCGTTTTACGTTTTCCCAGCACTTTTTTGCAAAACATTTCCAAATTGAAGTTTTCAATTTTTCCTAACTAGTAGATGTAGTAATATAACTACCTCTCGAAGGATTTAATTTTTTAAAGTTTTTATCATTTTCTTTTGATTTTTTCAAAACTGAAATGGCGATACACGGGGGGGGGGGGGGGGGGGGGGGGGTAGAGTTTGAAAATTGCCCTATAGTCACGGTTTGTGTCTCCAAACGGGACTACAGGTCAGACCCCTTTAGTCCCGGTTCATGGCACGAACCAGTACTAAAGGTTAGCCCTTTAATACCGGTTCGTGCCACGAACCGGTACTAAAGGTGATCGTGGGGCCCCGGCCTGACGCCAGCCTGCGACCACCCTTTTGTACCGGTTCGTGGCACGAACCGGTATTAAAGGTTCAACACAAACCGGCATTAATGCATAGCCGTTCGAACCGGCACTAATGCACACATTAGTGCCGGCTCAAAAGCAAACCAGCACTAATGTGCATGACATTTGACCCTTTTTCTACTAGTGACCACAACATAACAAGTTTGGCAACAAGACACCAAATTCAGAAAATAAAAGTTTGGCAGCAACATTCAGCAAGTTCTAACTTGCCAGCAGCAAAGCAAGCACATAGTTTTTCTCCAAAAGACAAGTTGCCAGCAGCACAACAAGCACATAGTTTTTCTCCAAAAGACAAGTTGCCAGCAGCACAACAACTAGATATGCTCTAATTTCCACTAGCATAGAAGTAATCCCGAAGTCTGCCAGGCCTCTTCCTCACCCTTCCATAAGCAGATTGAGCAGTAGTGACAGTCCTTGGAGGAGCAAATGAAGACCTAGCTCTTGATGAAGAAGCTCTTGCAGCAGTAGAAGTAGGCCTGGGAGCAGTTGATGCAGTGGATGTTGTTGCTGATGAAGAGGCTCTTGCAGCAGCAGAAGTAGGCCTGGGAGCAGTTGCTGCATTGGCTGTTGTTGCTGATGAAGAGGCTCTAGCAGCAGCACCAGAAGTAGGCCTTGGAGCATATGATGCGGCCCTAGAACTTGCAGCAGCTATTGGAGCAGGCTGTTCAGCTGCAACTCTTCCACCAGATGTTGCTCTTGGAGCTCTTGCATCTGTAGGTGCAGATCTTCTCTCCTGACAAAAAATTAAAACAGAACAAAGGTGTGCATTAGTTGTTCAGTGAGATATAAAAGATAAATATGATGCAAAAGCTATTAAATTCAGGACCTTATGCTTGTTCTTCCTAGCTGCAAGGGCTGGCTTCAAAGGATCACCACAATTTGTGTACCTATGCCCTTGCTTTCCACAGTTGCTGCAAGTTATAGTTCCAATTCTTGAAGTGTCTTTGGGTTTTGGTACTTCAAACTGGCCCTTCCTTCTCTGAGTCTGGTTTCTTCCCTTCTTCCTATGGAACACAGGGGGGACTATGTCTCTTGAATCTGTATTTCTTCATAGGACAGGTCCAGGAACAGGGTCAATCATTGGCTTGTAAGTTTCGAAGTACATAGGCTTCTTGAAGAACTGGTGTACAAAATCTTCAGGCTGCTATTTTGATTTGTAGATGGCAGAGACAGCATGGTTACATGGTACACCTCTCATGTCCCATTTTCTGCAGCCTCATGTCCACTTCTTCAAGTCAACTGCATATGATTTCTCACCACTATTTACTTGATATAGATCTGGCCCAGCCATCAAAGCCTTGCAATTCCTACCCCATTCTTTGGACTCCTCTAGCATTTCTGTATGTGTTGGGGTTATTGTCCATCTAGCACTCTGCCCCCCACTTCTTTTTTCATTGAACTTCACCATCAATTTGGACCTAGCCCCTTCAACCATTGTTTTAATGGGTTTGCCCCTAATATCGAAAATCATCCTGTTGAACACCTCACTAATGTTGTTCACAACTAGGTCAGTTTTACATGGTGATCAAGAACAAAGGGATCTCTCTCTCTCTCCAAGCCACGTGGGCCCGCCCATATAAGCTCCGCAGCCTAGGTTTGTAGAAGCTTCTGGCCTGTTTTTTTCTCTACCAAGTCCAGTTTTTTAATGGTTCCAAGCATTCTTCCTTGTATTCAGTCGGTTTTCTCTCAATGCTTTTTGCCTAGTTTTTATTTGATCTTTTTCATTTTCTTCAATTGGATTTATTTTAAAATTTTGTCTTTTTTATCATATTTGTGATTTTTTACAAAGTTGAAAGAACTTGCGGTGCCCCCATGTTTGGTTTGGGTAATTGATGACAATCTCTATGGACTAATGGTTGCCTTGAATTATTTGAACTTTTGTCCATAGGCTTTTCTTGGAGTACATTTGTTGGTTTCAAGGAGAGTTTGTGATGACGAAGGTGCTATTCAAGGAATTACCTAAAGATTGGTCTTGTGAGAGGTTGATCAAGACTAAGTAAAAGAGTGAATCAAGTTGATCAACACACAAAGCGTAGAAGATGTACCGAGAGGGATCAAGCGATCCCATGGTTGCGGTGTTCAAGTTCAAGGAAGCATCACGAAGAGATCAAATGCTTGAAGCTTGTCGTCCATTGTGGTGACAATGGACTTGTGAAGATGTGCGGAAGAGTGGCTCACCCATAGTGGAGTATGGGGGAGCAATCAACTAGTCTTCATCGAGCCAACACAATCAAGAAAGGTGGTCCAACTTGAGGGAGTCAAGATCGTCTTGATCTAGCTCAAGTGGACCATGTGCAAGGCAAAGGTTTGCCCTTGATAGGTTTTCTATTTTACCGGTCTCATGATGGTAGTTGGGAGACCGGGTTATAGGATCGATTGCCGTACTATCAAGGGGGGCTCTCGATGAGTAGCTTGATCGTATCATTCGTAGAGAGCTCAAACCATTGCATCCTTGCATCATCTGTCTTGGTTCTTGTTTGCTTCTCTTTGTGAGTTTTGGAGCTTTTGGTCATCTTGTTGACAAGCTCGAGTTCATCGAAAACGGAGTTCACTTGCATCTTCTATGATGTTTTCGATGTTGGAGGTTATGCCGGTTCTTCTCTGTTGGAGGTTTCGCTGTTTTGATGCCACTCGTTGTCTTGTATCCAACAAGCTTGAGTTTGCTCAATTCGGAGCTCACTTGCAGAAGTTATGGCAGTTCTGGTTTTATTGGTTCCATCTGTTGTCTTTAGCTGTGTTTTGAAGGCATCCAAGTGCTAAAGCCTCTATGGCGTGCGGTAGTACTGCTCAAGGGAGCGGTAGTACCGCAGGGGCCAGCGGTAGTACCGCTCTTGTGAGCGGTAGTACCGCTGCCTCTAACCCAGAACGCTGGCGCGCACGGAAGTAGGCGCGGAAGTAATTTTTTACTTCTGCGTCCTACGCGATAGTACCGCTCCTGGTGAGCGGTAGTACCGCTGCCTTGCATCCTGTCGCTGATTGCGTGCGGTAGTAGGCGCGGATGTTATTTTTTTACATCCGCCCTTGCGCGGTAGTACCGCTCCCTGTGAGCGGTAGTACCGTGCCGCCTTTTTCTCGTAGCTAGCTCCAGCGGTTGTAGGCGCGGCAGTTTTTTTTACTTCCATGGTCGCGCGGTAGTTCTGCAAGGGCAGGCGGTAGTACCGCTCCTGCAGTAGTACCGCTCTGTTGCCCGTTTGCAGTGTTGTTTCATTGGGCTTCTGCCGCCCTAGCAGTAGTACCGCTCGTAGGAGCGGTAGTACCGCTCGGTGCAGGCTGTGAGCATAACGGTTGGATTTTCCCCCTCCTATAAAAGGGGGTCTTCTTCCCCAATGAACCTTATCCTTTGAGCTCGTGTTCTTCCTCCATTGTTGACCTTCTTCGAGCTTGCTAACTCTCAATCCCTCCATGGATTATTGCTAGTTTTTGAGGGAAAAGAGAGAGGAGATCTAGATCCACATTTCCACCAATCACTTTCTCCTCTATGTGAGGGGAACTCCTTGGATCTAGATCTTGGAGTTCTTGGTGTTCTCCTTCTTGTTCTTCCTCTCATTTTCCTCCCTAGCATTAGTTGCTTCGGTGGGCTTTGAGAGAGAAGGACTTGGGCACTCCGTGTGCCCTTGCCATTGCATTTGGTGCATCGGTTTGAGTTCTCCACGGTGATACGTGGAAGTTACAAGTTGAGAAGCTTATTACTCTTGGGTGCTTGGTACCCTTGAGCTTGTTCCTATTGGGTGCTTGGGCGCCCTAGACGGTTGGTGGTGTTCGGAGCTCAGCCATTGTGGTGTAAAGCTCCGGGCAAGCGTCAGGGTATCCAATTAGGTTGTGGAGATCGCCCCGAGCAATTTGACGGGTTCCGGTGACCGCCCCCAAGGGTTGCCAAAGCGGATTTTCGTGCTGAAGTTTTTTGATATATTATACGTTTTTTCTGACATCGTATGCAAAAGTTATAGCCGTTTTACATTTCCCCGGCACTTTTTTGCAAAACATGTCCAAATTGAAGTTTTCAATTTTTCCTAACTAGTAGATGTAGTAATATAACTACCTCTCGAAGGATTTTATTTTTTCAAGTTTTTATCATTTTCTTTTGATTTTTTCAAAACTGAAATGGCGATACACGGGGGGGGGGGGGGGGGGGGGGGGGTTAGAGTTTGAAAATTGCCCTATAGTCCCGGTTTGTGTCTCCAACCGGGACTATAGGTCAGACCCCTTTAGTCCCGGTTCATGGCACGAACCGATACTAAAGGTTAGCCCTTTAATACCGGTTCGTGCCAGAACCGGTACTAAAGGTGATCGTGGGGCCCCGGCCTGACGCCGGCCTACCACCACCCCTTTAGTACCGGTTTGTGGCACGAAACGGTATTAAAGGTTCAACACGAACCGGCATTAATGCATAGCCGTTCAAACCGGCACTAATGCACACATTAGTGCCGGCTCAAAAGCAAACCGGCACTAATGTGCTTGACATTTGACCCTTTTTCTACTAGTGACCACAACATAATAAGTTTGGCAACATGACACCAAATTTAGAAAATAAAAGTTTGGCAGCAGCATTCAACAAGTTCTAACTTGCCAGCAGCAAAGCAAACACATAGTTTTTCTCCAAAAGACAAGTTGCCAGCAGCACAACAAGCACATAGTTTTTCTCCAAAATACAAGTTGCCAGCAGCACAACAAGCACAACAGCTAGATATGCTCTAATTTCCACTAGCATAGAAGTAATCCCTAAGTCTGCCAGGCCTCTTCCTCACCCTTCCATAAGCAGATTGAGCAGTAGTGGCAGTCCTTGGAGGAGCAAATGAAGACCTAGCTCTTGATGAAGAAGCTCTTGCAGTAGTAGAAGTAGGCCTGGGAGCAGTTGATGCAGTGGCTGTTGTTGTTGATGAAGAGGCTCTTGCAGCAGCAGCAGAAGTAGGCCTGGGAGCAGTTGCTGCATTGGCTGTTGTTGCTGATGAAGAGGCTCTTGCAGGAGCAGCAGAAGTAGGCCTTGGAGCATATGATGCAGCCCTAGAACTTGTAGCAGCTGTTGGAGCAGTCTGTTCAGCTCCAACTCTTCCACCAGATGTTGCTCTTAGAGCTCTTGCATCTGTAGGGGCAGATCTTCTCTCCTGACACAAAATTAAAACAGAACAAAGGTGTGCATTAGTTGTTCAGTGAGATATAAAAGATAAATATGATGCAAAAGCTATTAAATTTAGGACCTTATGCTTGTTCTTCCTAGCTGCAAGGGCTGGCTTCAAAGGATCACCACAATTTGTGTACCTATGCCCTTGCTTTCCACAGTTGCTGCAAGTTATAGTTCCAATTCTTGAAGTGTCTTTGGGTTTTGGTACTTCAAACTGGCCCTTCCTTCTCTGAGTCTGGTTTCTTCCCTTCTTCCTATGGAACACAGGGGGGTCTATGTCTCTTGAATCTGTACTTATTCATAGGCCAGGTCCAGGAACAGGGTAAATCATTGGCTTCTAAGTTTCGAAGCACGTAGGCTTCTTGAAGAACTGGTGTAAAAAATCTTCAGGCTGCTGTTTTGATTTGTAGATGGCAGAGACAACATGGTTACATGGTACACCTCTCATGTCCCATTTTCTGTAGCCACATGTCCACTTCTTCAAGTCAACTGGATATGATTTCTCACCACTATTTACTTGATATAGATCTGGCAATAGTGTGTAGGTAAAAGACAAATAAGAGAGCTGACACATACCAATGAAAGGTCTACATCCATTAAGAAAACCCTCCCTTTGAGCTGCTAGACAAATGAAAAGTCTATGAAATCTTGGATTCTTGCTTGGATGCTCTTTCACCACCCTAGTTGTCACAATGCATTTGCTCCCAGGATTTGTGTCCAAAATAGCTTGTAGATAGTCTCTAATTCTAGTATATTGTGCTTCCTGGTCACCCTGCACAACATTCAAAGCTTGTTGCCTTGCCCTATAAGCCTTCATCTTTCCAACCTCCACACCATACTTCTCCTTTGTCTTGTCTATGACAGTCTCAATACCTGCTCTGGGGTCAGTCCTGAAGCAGTCTTCAACAGGTTTGGCCACATACCTAGCAGGAACCTTGCAATTCTCACCACTTGGAGCACAAGTATGCTCTAGTTGCAGCTTCCTAATGCTGAATGTTTTCTCATTTGCAACCACAGATGCAACCATGTGAAAGGGGCAGCCTTCCTCAAGACAGACATCTATGATCCTGTCTTTATTGTTCCTGTGGTAATGGAAGTTCCTCCTTTGGGTCACATGCAAGTTAACTAGTGCTCTTCTGAATTAGTAAACATCAACAAAACACATATGCCAACATATTTGTTGCTCTGGCACAAGTCTATTCTCATCATACCATATCCTGGCCTTCCTCTTTTTTGCCCTGGACTTTCTTCCATATGTGGGACAATGCACCACTAATTCTTCATCTGAATCAACATAAAGTTCATCCATATCTTCATCAGATACAAGAATGTAGTCCGCCTCAAGTTCAGCTTGTGAACTGCAATGTGATCTAGCTGTTGGACCTCTTCTAACAGGCAATTTCTGCACAGGTGGTGCTTGAACAAACCCCTCTCCATCCTCCTCCTCCTCCTCATTCTCACAGAATAAGTCTTCTGGCTCACAATCACCTTCAAAAACCCACTTCCTCTTCAAGTCTTTTATTTTCTGATTTAAGTCTGCATCATCTTCATCTTCCTCTTCCTCTAGCTCATCTTCCTGTTGTTCCTTTCCTTCCTCCTCTTCCTCTTGCACCTCTTCCTCCTTGTCCTCTTCCATGTAATCTTCTTCAAGCACTACTGGTATGTCAGCAAACTCATTAAGAAAGTCATCTAATACTTTGATACCTGCTGTCTCCTTCCCACTTCTAACATTGCAACTCTCCTGTGTGGAAAGATATTCACCATAAGAATCTTCTGGTTGTGGTTCACTGGTCTAAGTTTGATATATCACACCTGCATCATCTACACTATATACCTTAGGAGAACCAATCTCAGAAATTGGAATCTGCTGCTCACATCCATCTCCAATGTTCATTTCCATCTCAGACTCTCTTCCTTTCATCACTGTGACATTGACACACCTCTTGTCCTCATATAATATCAGCATTTCTTCAACATCTTCCTCAGATTTGATTTGCTTCATGCCTGCCATTCCCACACCATGTTGCTTCACATAATACATTGAGTCCTTTTGATCATACCCCTCAATCCCAATAATAGCTAACATATTGATGTATGTGATATCAGATTCACATATGGTCCTTTCCAGGTTGTCACAACCTTGAAAATGGAACCTGAGATCCCAAGGTTCATCTTCATCCAAACTGCAAAAGTAAGTAAACAACATATTCAATTAAGAAAATTCAGTTCATAGCACATTCAGTAAACTTAGAGAATTCAGTTAACAATTAAAACCCAATTGTTTCACAGCAAATTCAGTAAACTTAGAGAATTTAGTTAACAATTAAAACCCAATTGTTTCACAGCAAAAGTAAGTAAACAACATATTCAGTTAAGAGAATTCAGTTAAGAAAATTCAGTTCATAGAACATTCAGTAAACTTTGAAATTGAACACCAATTGTACAATTAGAACCCTAACTCCTGAATTGAAAAACTAATTCCTTAATTGAGCTACAATTCAGTTAACAATTCTACAACTACAAACCCTAATTCCTTAATTGAGCTACAAACCCAAATTGCACTGCCCTAATTCCTACATTCAGCTGCAAACAAAGGAAATCTTATAACTGCAGTACCTAAATCACAACAATTGTTCACCTACACTACTAGAATCGCAATGCAAATAACTGGAAAGGGGAAAAAACTCACTCCATGCCACCAAGGCCGGATGTGTAATGTTGGCTATGCCCTGGATTGGCCTTCCACACCTGGGCCAGATTGGCCGACGCCCTGGACTCAAGGTCGTCGGAGATCGCTTTGAATCTGCTGACCTCCTCGCCGCGCTCATCGACGCCGGCAATGGCGGATCGAACAGGGCCAGCAGTAGCAGGGAGCACCATCGGCGAGCTACGAAGGGCGGAGAGGCCCACGGAATCGAGGATGGAGAGGTGGGGGTCGTCCCTGTCGTCACCGCCGCCGCCAGTTGCCATGGGGGGAGGGGGGAATCGGGGGAGGAGAGTGGGGAACTGGCTGCTCTGGATCGGGTCGTTAGGTTTTGTGCAACGGCGCGTGACGGCCGTCGTCGCCCCCTGTCCACGTGGCACCTGACAGCGGGCCCAACTGGTCAGGTTTGCTATCAGACGCGGCAAAACGGTCGATCAGCGTTATTTGAAAACAATCAACACAAACGTGGTGGTTTTTTGAAGAAAAAAAACAAAAGGTGGCGGTTTTCTGAAATCGCGTCCACAATTGTGGTGGTTTTTTGCAATTTTCTCTAGAGAAAACAGCTATAGCACCAGAGTAGTGGCCACTGTTTGTCTCCATTGCCAACAACCAGGATCTGAAGGGGATGCAAGCACACAGTGAATCCAGAAGCGAGTAACAATTCAATGCCAAGACGAATTACCTGAGGGGAAGTCAGGGGTCAAACATGTTAGAGAATTCACATCTGATCTTGTAGAAGCCGGAGTAGAAGTTTGCCAGCATGACCTGCGGCGCACGGAACATGGGAAGGGAAGTGCCTCGGTGTTGAATGTTGATCACATATGAGGAAGACGCCTAGAGGGGTTCGCTATAAATTGGCTTGTCGACGGCGGCGAACCTGCGGCTGACCGCTCCACTACCTTGTTGGTTTCATGGCTGCATGTGATGTACTTATGGGAGGACAAAACGGCTGGGGGATTGGTGGGATAGTGAAACCACAGGCTGCAAAAATTCTTTGGGACAATAAATGTCACGGCTAACTATTGGATTTCGGAGCAAATCTAGTGCGCTCCAGTAATCAGAAGCTGAAAGGAAGTTGTATTTTCACCGTGGGAACACTTCATGACGTGGCTTGATGTGGTGTTATGCATGTGCAAAATTAGTGGTCCAACTGGACTGATGATGTGGAGGGGCTGCATGTCAAGAGAAATCAGGTAGTGGGGAGCTTCTATTTAGATATAGTAGATTGGTTAAGCTTGTAATAAAAGGTTTCGGAAACTAAGTAAGGAATCCTGCTAGTATTGCATATGCAACTTTTCTTAGAACCTAGAATTGCACCCGTCTAGCATGAATAGAGATCCGACCACACTCCGAAAAGTTGGGCTGCCTATGTATTTATTTATCTTCTCGGAGACTTCGTAAGCTGACATTGATGCAAGTGATGTCGGTCTAGTTGGACAGCTAGATTCCCTTTGGCACACGTGTGCCATCAAACATGCGTGACACCGTGTAGCGTGATATTTGCATGCTATAGCTAGGGAAATCCTATTTTATGCTCATAAAGGCAAATAAGAACATCTACACTGATTGATAAGACTATCTTTTCTTATGTATTTTTACATCATCTAGAAAAGTCAGCAAGACATATTATAGAATAGATTACATCTTAATGGTATCTATTCCATTAGTGTTACAACATCCTAAAATTACGTGTCAACTAAAATTATAACAAGAAAACGTGTGAATAAGAAATGACATATGGTACAAAATGAAGAAATTATACTATCTTTATTTTTAGGAGGTTATCTCTTAGCTAAGGGAATACAACAGCTTTTTCTTCAAGATGAACATATTTACTTAGAACATATAAATAATTATATTTAAGTTTTTGAAGTTTTTCATTTCGGCTCTATGTTAATTTTGCCAATTGTTGAACTGATTTGTAAAAAAAAAATTACTAAGTTTTTTTTCGATAAGGGGCATTTCATTGAATTGAATTATCGAGTTGATACAATCGCATCAAAAGAAGGCCCGGCCCCTGCATAGCTAGATGCACACAACCAACAAGTCTAAAGGTCTGAAAACTAAAAATCGAATTACAGCAAAGTTTAGAGTAGCCTATGTCGTGGCAGGCTCTATCCGGAGATCACATTGCCATCCATGGGGGTAGAAAACCTCCTGGACCGTACGTTTCAGCCGTGTAGACACCATCATAAAAAGGTCCTTGTCCTCCGGCCTCTGCAGGATAGACCAAGTACGGAGCCATCACGTACATACATATAGGAATAACCTGCGTAGAAGATGAAACACATTTATTATTAAAAACCACATCATTCCTGGTAAGCCACAATGCCCAGCATAAGGCAGCTGCCCCCACAAGAATGTGTGCAGAAAATTGTTTATCTATCCCCCGCAACCAGTTCCCGAA
Organism: Triticum aestivum; assembly: GCF_018294505.1. Lineage (NCBI taxonomy): Eukaryota > Viridiplantae > Streptophyta > Magnoliopsida > Poales > Poaceae > Triticum > Triticum aestivum. The sequence goes on from NC_057799.1 coordinate 15,217,551, forward strand.
CATGTTACATGCACTACGCAGGGGCTATAAGTTCGAAGCTACTTGAACTATGGCCCAGACCGTCCGAGCAAACTTACACTCAAAGAATAAGTGTGTAATAGACTCGTTATATTGGCAAAAGACACATTGCTTGCTACCTTGCCAGTTGCGTCGTGCCAAATTATCTCTAGTTAAGATGACCCCTCTATTTAGAAACCAGAGGAGTATCTTCACCCTTAAAGGAATCTTGAGCTTCCACAATTTCCTGTTATCAACCGGAACCTCACTATAGACCATTGCATCATACATGGACTTGACTATAAACTTGCCCTTCTGATGCAACTTCCATCGAAACATATCCGGTTCACCTGATAGCTGAATAGCCTCCAGACGTATGAGTAATTCATTCCATGCTGCCAGACGAGGTCCTAAAAGGTCCCTAAAGAAATATCAGGGTTTTCTTGTCCCAAAACTTGTTTGATCGTGAAAAATTTATGTCTTACGATCCTGTACAAGCTAGGGTATTGCACCATGAGAGGGGTGGTCCCTAGCCAGGTGTCTTCCCAGAATCGAACCTGAGAACCATCCCTAACCGAGATTGTTCCAAATTGGAAAAAGAATTCCTTGGCTTTCATTACCCCACTCTAGAAATGTGAATCACCAGGTTTCCAATAGACCTGAGAAATAGCTTTGGATCCCGCGTACTTGTTACGAATGATTTCCTGCCATACTTCATTCTTAGTGAGTAGTTTGTACACCCATTTGCTGAGAAGAGCAATGTTGTTAATCTCAAGGTCTTGAATTCCCAGTCCCCCTTGACTTTTAGGTCGACATAATACAATCCACCTAGCTAGTCGACATTTCTTGGATTCGTTATCACACTACTAGAAAAATCTAGATCTAAAGTAATTGAGACGCTGAAGAACCCCTTTTGGGAGGTGAAAGAATGAAAACATGTACCATGTTGTTGAGGACAGAGTTGATCAAGATTAATCGCCCCCCATAAGAAAAGAGCTTCGCCTTCCAGCTGGCTAATTGATTATGAAGTCTCTCTTCCACATACTTCCACTCAGCGATAGTTAAACGTCGATAGTGTATGGGGATCCCAGGTACCGAACAACGAATTGGCCAAGCTGGCAGCCAAAAATCTCAGCATAGCCGGGTGCCGATTCTGTGGCATCACAAAAGCAAAATAGTTCACTCTGATGAAAATTAATTTTGAGGCCAAAAGGTTCCTCAAAATCACATAAAAGCAACTTGAGATGTCTTGCTTTCTCTAGATCATGATCCAAAAACAAAATAGTGTCATCCACGTATTGTAGAATAGACAGGCCATCTTCTACCAAATGAGGAATGACACCGCTGACTTGACCGGCCAACTTAGCCCTCTCAACAAGGGTAACTAACATGCCAGCCACCATGTTAAACAAAATAGGGGATGCGGGGTCACCTTGGTGAAGCCCCTTCCTAGTCTGAAAATAGTTGCCAACATCATCATTAACCTTGATGGCCACACTACCTCCAGACACGAAACTCTCTACCCATCGACACCATTTTTGCGAAAACCCCTTCATGCGTAAAGTTTGCAACAGAAATGGCCATTTAACTTTATCATAGACTTTTTCGAAATCTATTTTAAAGATGACTCCATTCAACTTTTTATGATGAAGCTCGTGAACAGTCTCATGCAGCACAACAACTCCATCTAGTATGTTGCGTCTTTGCATAAATGTTGTTTGGGTGGGTTTGACAACTTGGTCAGCCACCCCATTCAACCGATTAGTTACAACCTTTGTAAAGATTTTAAAACTTACGTTTAGGAGGCAAATCGGTCGATATTATTGAATACGACTAGCCTCCTTAGACTTGGATAGTAGGATAATTTCCCCAAAATTTAAGCAAGAAATATCAAGGTCCTCATTTTGTATATTTATGTTGGTCCAAAAAATCTGAAAGTTTTTTCACACATTGAAGTTGTAAAGTTTGTTTGATCTGCAAAGTTTGAAGTCCATATGTTCTTTCATTTGAGAGAAACAAAAAAGAGAAATCTGCTTGTTGCAAGTTAGTTGGAGAGTACGGATCTCAAAGCAATGTTGAAAGGCTGAAGATAAGAGGTTTCATGTAGGACGAGCTACAAAGGAACTTTGTGTTTTTTATTTCGTGTCTTGTAGCGTTCCTCCATGGCGGCTGCAGCGGCCGCCCGTGCCGTCGGCGTCCATCACCGGCTGTTAGGTTTTGGCAGTTCAAAATACTCGTTTTAGATAAATCCATCCCCTCCGCCTCGAACATCTTATTGTGTCGGTTTGAATTTCTTTTCTTTGGACTGGTGTATCAGTAGGGTTAACTAGAGAGAGGTTTGAACAAAATGGGCTGAGGGAAAAGAAGAGAACCAGAGGTGCGTGCTCTCTTGGCCTGGATTCCAGTGAGGGGAAATATTTCCCTGTGCTTCCTTGATCATGCTAGAAATGTTTGGCATTAATCCCTGATATTCTTAGTGATTGATGCAGTCAGAGGCAGGGAACGAGAAAAGAAACCAGGAGAAGCAGCGAGAGGAGCCAGAGAACAGTCACCCCACTTATTTTGGGCATATCCCCCACGGCTTATATGAAGACCAGATGCAAGGTCGCGCTATATCGGTAGAGCTTACAAAGTTTTGGGATGCATGCGGTGGTCTGGTCCTTCTATTAACTTTGTTGGTTTTATTGTCGTGGCAGGTTTCCTTGAGCGGGTTATCTCTTTTCAGAGGGTCAGGATTGTGTGGAACCGCAAGGTCTTCTCTATATAGACCCCTTTGCATGATGTCTGGTGATATGCGTACATTCCCTCTGAACATTATATATATATATATATATATATATATATATATATATATATATATATATATATATATATATATATATTAGAGTGGTAAGCTCGTGCATTGGGATATATTGGGGCCAGGCTGAATTTGTGTTGTTTGGTTGCTTATAGTCTTGGGTATATTCTTGGTATCAGGTGGCAAAGATTGTGGCCGACAAGATGGCCTGTCGTTTGATCACACCTTGCAAATTGTCTTTCCCAACTTAGCTTCTAGCTCGGTACTCTCTCCGTCCCACAATATAAGATCATTTTTCTAGCTATGTTGGATGGAGGGAGTACATTTTACTTGTTTAGGCATGGATAGTTATCCTGCGTTTTGTTGTGTTTATATGGGTAGGCATTTGCAGCTGACGAAATGCTTGTGCCAGCTCATGATAATAGGAATGAATTAGCAATGAAATTGATCCATTTTTTAAACCGTACAGTAGTCAACATTGTAAGTAATTGTTTGATATAGTTCTGTGCTCGGTCAATAAAACTGAAATCCAGCTTGTGATTCTTTTCCCTTTGCTGTAGATATGCCGACAAGACAAGTAAGCATTAATGTTCCAACTTTTCTGCAATATGCTCCATGTCCTTATGAAGTCTTAGTTGAGCCACACCCTTTATTCCTGAAATTGGAACTAATGTGACGGGTTTTCAAACATCAGTTTGAGAGAAATGTGTTTGCCTTGAGAAAAGTTTCGTCGAGTTCTGTCATGGTTCTTGCTACTGCTGTTCGGTGCTCTTCTTGCATACGTAATATATATGTTAACTTTGTGCATCTGCTTTCTATCATTACAAGACTTTTGCTTATACGTCTGTGTCCATCTTCTATTCAGATTTTATTGATGTGTTTATTCTATGCTCCTACCAGCAGGCCAAAAGTTGCCCCTAGAGCTTCAGCATCAGGACTTGGCTTTCCAGGGAGAAAAGAGGGCATCACTTTTTCTCTTCAAATGATACTCTTTGTAGTGAGTCTGTTTCAAAACAAGAAGTTAGTATTTCTATAGTAGTATTTTTGCTTACAATTAATGAGCTACAGTGAAGGCAACATGCGATGATCGAGCCCCTTGAGTAGTTGTTTTGATGTGTTATTATGGAAACTTTGATTTTGTAAATGAAATGAAGTGCGGTTAAGAAAAGAATGATGTTTGCTCTATTCATTCTTTCATCTCTTTCCTCATGATGCTAAAAATAAAATGTAAATTATTATTTTGCAAGTGGACCAGCTGTGTATAACTTAAATAAACATGCCCAACTATCGACATCGTCCCACTATAATTCAAGTGATTTGAAAAATACAAACTATAAATTGTTTGAACATTTATGTTTTGCTGATATTCTTAATCACTTTTTTCACGATGGGCGGGCGCAGCAACACGCGCCTTCATGGTCTAGTGTGTCTATAAATATCGTCCGTCATCTTTGTTCATGGAGAAAACAGGAAAGCAGCCATAGCCTCACCTGCAAAGAGCTACCACAAACAAACATACGCCCAACTAGCTACGTACCAATCCCTCTCAAAACAAGATGTCGACGGTGAAGGTTGGCATGTTTGGCGGGTCAAAACGGTGATGTCTGCGACATCACCGGATTGTCAAGTTTCCCGCCGTCAAGCCTGAGGAGCATGGAGATCTGGAGCACACCGGGTCACGAAGGGGTCATCAACGCCATACGCTTCACCTTCGTCGACACCAAAAACAATGCGATCCCGGTAGTTCTGTGGGGCACCCCGCTCCATGGTCAGAAAAGCCAGGTACTCCATCCATGTCAAAATATAGTGCATGTTATTATCATTATTACTACGCATCTCTTCTCAATCATAATTTATACTTCACCAATGTAAATCACGGAGTTAATCTATCCATTCATGCGTGAATTATGTCTTGTGATCATGCGCGCAGACTATTCACTTGACAAATGTGCGTGTCATCGAGCTCTCCGGCTACACCAATGGACAATACATCACCTCACTCTCCTGCCGCACCACCGACGCCCCAAGGCATCATGGACCATTCGGAAAAGTGAGGCCAGCAACTGGGTCCGACGCTTATTTCCGCGTCCCTCTCATGCATGGCTCTATCGTGGCCTTCTGCGCCCAAGCCGATGACTACCTCAACGCCATTGGTGCCTATCTCAAGAACTGATCCCCCGTATGTTTATATACCCAGCCTAGCTGGTTACTCTATGTGTGTGTACATGTTTGTTGTTGTTCAATAACACACTACTACAAAAACGGCTATAGCTAATATGAACATTGTGGTGCGTCACTGCTATACGCCATAAAACTCCAAATACTAATATGAACATTGTGGTGCGTCACCACATCCACGGTGTGCCACCTACTACAATTTTTTTTTCTTTCAAAACTAGTAATGGCATACCAGGGGATAGTGCGCCATTACTAGTTTTAACTAGTAATGGCGCACCACACCCTCGGTGCGCCACTACTAATCAATTTTTTTTATTTTTTTTAAAACTAGTAATGGCGCATGAGGTGATAGTGCGCCATTACTAACTTTGACCAAAAATTCCACCGAATGCACCCCCGCTAGACCGCCTTTTTAGTTTAAAAAAAAATAAAAGAAAATGGTGAAGATGTCAAAAAAATAAAAGAAAATAAGTTTCCCATGTGATATGTGGTCTAGTTGTTGGGAAAATTTAGAAATATGAATTTCTAATTTATTTGCAAAATCTCCTTGGAATTTAGTAAAATGGGCATAACTTTTGCATACGAACTCGGATTAAAAAAGGTTATATGAAAAATCATCTACTCAAAAAGGTACATCCGAATTCAACCGGGGGAACCCCGTTGAACATTTTTAAAATCCCCAAAAACCTAACAGAAAAAAGTTATGATGCTTTTAAGATCTTCAGGCAAAAAAAATGAAAAAATTAAAAAAAATAGTAGTGGCGCACCGTGGGTGTGGTGCGCCATTAGTAATTTTCCCACCTTCCAAATTCAAAAAAATAATTAAAGTTAGTAGTGGCGCACCATGGGTGTGGTGCGCCATTACTAATTTTGAAATTTCAAAACTAGTAATGGCGCACCACACCCATGGTGCGCCACTACTAAGTCTGTAACGCCACAACCACTATATATACTACCTCTTTTTCCTCTTCCTCCTCCCCTCCATCACTTCTTCCCTTTTCTATCTACCCCTTCTTCCTCCTACCCTCCTCCATGCCCCTCCCTCCTCCTCACGGCTCTCCGACGACCTCCTCCTCCCTCCTCCTCATGGCTCTCTGATGACCTCCTCCTCCTCCTCTCCGGTGACCTCCTCCTCCTCCTCACGGCTCTCCGGCGACCTCCTCCTCCTCCTCTCCGGCGACCTCCCTCCTCCTCATGGCTCTCCGGCGACCTCCCCCTCCTCCTCTCCGGTGGCCTCCTCCTCCTCCTCCTCCTCACGGCTCTCCGGCGACCTCCTCCTCCTCTCCAGTGACCTCCTCCTCCTCCTAACGGCTCTCCGGCGACCTCCTCCTCCTCCTCTCCGGCGACCTCCCTCCTCCCTCCTCCTCACGGTCTCTCCTCCCTCCTCCTCCTCCCTCTCTCCTCCTCCCTCTCGACTCTCTCCTCCCTCCTCCTCCCTCCTCTCCTCTCTCCTCCCTCCTCCTCCCTCCTCCTCACGGTCTCTCCTCCCTCCTCCTCCTCCCTCTCTCCTCCTCCCTCTCGACTCTCTCCTCCCTCCTCCTCCCTCCTCTCCTCTCTCCTCCCTCCTCCTCCCTCCTCCTCCCTCCTCTCCTCCCTCCTCTACTTCCAGCCACATGTGGAGCTCCCCGGCACAAAGAACGTACCAGATCCAGAACAAAATTCGAAAAAATTGCAAAAAAAAAATCAGCCCAAATCCAGATCTAGATTTCAAAATTTTAGTAGTGGCGCACTTGTTCATCTTACCAGTGGCGCACATGTTCATCTTACCAGTGGCGCACATGTATGGTTAGTAATGGCGCACCAGGTGGTGCACCACTACTATCTGGATTACTAATGGCGCGTGCGCCATTACTATTTGTTACTAGTGGCGTGATAATAGTGGCGCACCATGGGTGCGCCATTAATAGCAAAAACAGGTGCGCCACTAATAGCCTTTTTTCTAGTAGTGACAGGGTGACCCCGTCGGTCAACGTGCAAGCTACACAGCTTAGCTGGTAGCTATACGTGTGTGTGCATGTGCTTGGTTGTGTGATGTTTAATACGATGTGTGTGATGTTTGATGTATTGGTTAAGCTTGTAATAAAAAGTTTCGGAAACTAAGGCTAGCTGTAATGGGAAGTATCATATACTAGTATCATGCATCTGATACTACTGTATGATACTACCTCTGTATCATATACTAGTATCAGGTAGTATTTTATTTATTTCCATGCATGACACATAGTAGTTTAGCATTTATTATGATATGGTATCATAATATGATACTCAACCCTCTCTTTTATCATTTAATTCTATGACACATCATCAAAGTTGCCTAGTTGGCATGCATGATACTACCTATGATACTCCCTCCGTTTTTATTTAGTTCGCATATTAGCTTTGGTCAAAGTCAAGCTTTACAAACTTTGACCAAGTTTATAAACAAAAATATTAAGATATACAATAACAAATCAACAACATTAGATTTATTATTGAATGTACTTTCATCGTATAGATTTATTATGATAAATGTCTATATTTTTTTCTATAAACTTGGTCAAACTTTATGAAATTTGACTTCAGTCAACTCTAATATGCAGAGTAAATAAAAACGAAGGGAGTACTATCATTACAACCAGCCTAAGTAACTTCCGTACAACAAGGAATCCCGCTAGTATTGCATATGCAACTTTTCTTAGAACCTAGAATTGCACCCGTCTAGCATGAATGGAGATCCAACCACACTCTAGAAAATTGGGCCGCCTACGTATTTATTAATCTTCTCGGAGACTTCATAAGCTAACATTGACGCAAGTTATGTGGGCCTCGTTGGACAGCTAGATTCCCTTTGGTCCACCTACGCCATCAAGCATGTGTGACACCGTGTAGCGTGACATTTGCACGCTATAGATAGGGGAATCTTGTTGCTCAAAACAAAAGCTACGGGAATCCTATTTTATGCTCATATAAAGACAAATAAGAACATCTACACCGATTGATAAGACTGTCTTTTCTTATGTATTTTTACATCATATAGAAAAGTCATATGGTACAAAATGAAAAAATTATCTTATCTTTATTTCTAGGAGATTAATTATCTCTTAGCAAAGAGCATAGAATGATTTTTTTCTTTGAGATGAACATATTTACTTCAAACATATAAATAATTTGATTTAAGTTTTAAGTTTTTATTTTGTGCTATATATTAATTTTGCCAATTGTTAAACTGATTTCTAAAAATAATGTTAATTTACTATAAGTAAAAGCATATTTCTTGTATTTTTGAAGAATCAACGTTGACAGCCCGCATTGGCAGCCGACACATTTAGAATTGCTTCACGTGGAGCATACCTATTGCACACTATAGGCGGCAATAGGAACTCCCTACAGCTAGCTCATGACGTCTCCTCTTCAACATAATTCCACTACAAACATGAATGCCTTCATGTCTTTTAAATATATTCTATGGATTCAAATTTATTTAGATGTTTGCCTTAATTACGGAAAGCTCTTTGAAACAAGTCCAATAACTGATATATTTAAATGAAAGTTAATACAAAGTTAAGAGCATATGAGTCATGCAAAAATCTCATTTATTAATTTAAAATAACTCAAAAGATCTTCCCTTGTTATTAACAAAGTTTGAACACGTTGTTATAGACACAAAGTTCACCCTCAAACAGTAAGAAGCAAAGAATGGTCAGTAGGGAAAACTCATGAGCCCATGGGAGATCTCTCTCTCTCTCTCTCTCTCCCTATTAGGTGCTTAATGATACGCACCGTCCATGCAATGTGGGCCCGCCCATATAAGCTCCCCAGCCTTGGTTTTTGGAAGCTTGTGGCCAGTTTTTTCTTTACCAAGTCCAGTTTTTGGAAGTTTCCAAGCTTTCTTCCTACTTTTCAGCCGATTTTTTTCTCAGTGTTTTTGGCAAGTTTTTATTTGATCTTTTTCATTTGGATTTGTTTTCCAATACTCGTGCTTTTTCATATCTGTGAATTTTTTTCGAAGTCATGAACATTTTTACAATTCATGGACATTTTGAAAATCATGAACACATTTTAAAATTTCTTAAACTTTTTTAAATTCATGAGCTTTTTGTAAATTCATGCTTTTTTTAAACCCGTGTCACATTTTTCAAAATTGTGAATTTTTCACTTAACAAAAAATGGGTAGCCAAATTTTCACTTGAGACATTGGAGAAGCAACAGTAAAAGGTGATTGAAAAAAGAGCGAAGGAGAATGCGCGAGCTGCGTCCATGCTACATGGGCCCACAAATATAAGCTCCCCAGCCTAGGTTTTTGGAAGCTTCTGGTCTGTTTTTTCTCCACCAAGTCTAGTTTTTGGAAGGTTTCAAGCTTTCTTCTTGGTTTTCAGCTGGTTTTTCTCTCAATGTTTTTTGACAAGTTTTAATTTGATCTTTTTCATTTGGATTGTTTTCCAAATTTCGTGTTTTGTTCATATCTGTGGGTTTTTTCAAAGTCATGAAGATTTTTACAATTCATTGACATTTTCAAATTCATGAACACTCTTTAAAATTTCTTAAAAAATCAAATTCATGAGCTTTTTATAAATTCATTCTTTTTTCAACCCCGTGTCATATTTTCAAAATTTTGAACCTTTTCACTTAACAAAAAATGGGCGACCAGTTTTTTTCTTGAGACATTGGAGAAGCAATAGTAAAAGGTGATTGAAAAATGAGCGAAGGAGAATGTGCGAGCTAATGGGCCGGTGCCTGACAAGGCTTTCTGCGTGAGAGCTAATAGCATGGGCGGCGCCTGAACCATTGAATAGGAACACACAATTGAAATGTATCGCTCATTGCGAGCATTTACATGGTAATCACAAACAAAGGGATCTCTCTCTCTTTCTCTCTCTCTCTCCATACCACATGGGCCCGCCCATATAAGCTCTCTAGCCTAGGTTTGTAGAAGCTTTTGGCCTGTTTTTTCTCTACCAAGTCCAGTTTTTCCAAGCATTCTTTCTCGTTTCCAGCCGGTTTTCTCCCAGTGCTTTTTGCCAAGTTTTTATTTGATCTTTTTCATTTTCTTCAATTGGATTTATTTTAAAATTTTGTGTTTTTATCATATTTGTGATTTTTTACAAAGTCATGAACATTTTTACAATTCATGGACATTTTCAAATTCATGAACACTTTTTAAATTTTCTGAAAAAACAAATTCATGAGCCTTTTATAAATTCATGCTTTTTTAACCCATGTCATATTTTCAAAATTGTATATTTTTTCATTAGCCAGAAAAACGAGCGGCCAATTTTTTACTTGAGACATTAGAGAAGCAACACTAAAAGATAACTGAAAAATGAGCGAAGAAGAATGCGCGATCTAATGGGCAGGTGCCTAACGAGGCTTTCCGCGTGAGAGCTTACGGCAGGGGCGGCGCCTGAACCGCCGAATAGGAACACACAATTGAAATATATCGCTCACTGCGAGCATTTACCTGGCGATCACGAACAATCTTATCTCTCTCTCTCTCTCTCTCTCTCTCTCTCTCTCTCTCTCTCTTAGGTGCTTAACGATACGCAACGTCCATGCCACGTGGGCCCGCCCATATAAGCTCGCCAGCCTAGGTTTTTGGTAGCTTCTGGTTTGTTTTTTCTCTACAAGGTCTGCTTTTGGGAAGGTTCCAAGCTTTCATGCTGGTATTCAGCCAGTCTTTTCTCAATGTTTTTGGCAAGTTTTTATTTGATCTTTTTCGTTTTTTCATTTGGATTTGTTTCCCAAAATTTGTTTTTTTCATAATTGCGTTTTTTTTTCAAAGTCACAATAGATTTTCAATTTCGTGAACACTTTTCAAAGTTTCCTAAAAAAATCAAATTCATGAGCTTTTTATAAATTCATGTTTTTCCTAAATTTGTGTCATATTTTGAAAATTTGAACTTTTTCACTTAACAATAAAACTGGCGGACAGTTTTTTACTTGAGACAAGGTGATTAAAAAAAGTGCGAAGGAGAATGCGTGAGCTAATGGGCCGGCGCCCGACAAGGCTTTCCGCGTGAGAGCTAACAGCAGGGGCGGCCCCTGAACTGCCTAACAGGAACACATAATTCTAATGTATCGCTCACTACGAGCATTTACATGGCGATCGCGAACAAAGGGTTCTAAGTGGGCTGATCTGGTACGGTAGTCCGGTTTTGGAATCTGCTATTGATGTTTTTCCTATTTGTATTCTTTCTTGTGTTTTCCTTGGCAGGTTTTCCTGTTTTTTCTTCATATTTTAATTTTTTTCCTTTCCCTTTTTGTTTTTTCCTTCCTTTTTTCCTTTTTGACATTCAGTGCCTTTTCTTTCTCACCTTTGAATTCACAAACATTGGTTGAATTCACGGTTGTTAATGAATTAATATTTTTGATATTTTCGATTTTCGTTATTCATAAAAATAAATGATTTTCAAAACATTGTTCATACTCACATTTTTTTCTAATTTATTTACTTTTTTCATTCGTGAAAAATTTGAACAATTTTTGAGTACACAAAACATTTTTTCATATTCACGAACATTTTTCGTATTTGTGAACACCTTTTGATCTTGTGAACATTTTTTTGAATTCATGGATATGTTTTTCAATTAATGAAAAAAATCGTACTAACAAATATTATGGGATTTTGCAAAACAAAAATACACAAATATTTTTCGTATTTGTAAAAATTACCAATGAATTCATGGAAAAATTTGGAAAAATCTGTGAATTACTTTTTGTATAGTTGAATACTTTTGGACTTTGCGACCATTTTTGAATATCTTCAAAAACGTGAAATAATAAAAACAAATGATTTTGAAGAAAAAACTGTTCACCAACTTAAAAGAGTTCGTGAATTTAAAAATAATTCACAAATTTGGGTAATGTTTGTGGATTGAAAAAAAGGTTCATGCATTTCAAAAAAGTTTGTGAATTTGAAAAAGGTCCATCCATTTGAAAAGGGCCAAATTGTCCCTATCGCCCTATTTTATGAAAAAACTTATTTGAAAAGGTCCCCAAATATAGAAAGTTCATGACGTTTTTTTGAACCCGTTGACTTTTCAGAAAAATGCGACAATTTCTGAAAAGAAGTCAAGAATTTTTTTAAAAATTGTTCATAGATTTATTAAAGTTCTTGGATTCAAAAAATTCACGTGTTCAAAAATAGTTTGTGGATATGAGAAAAATTCGTGAACTCAAAACAATTACAAGTTCAACAAAAGTTCATACAATTTGAATTTTTTTTCTCAAATTGAAAAAAGCATGCGAGTTCAAAAAGATATTGCGAACTTTAAAAAGTTCATGAGCTCAAAAATAGTTCAGGGATTTGAAAAACAAATCACGAGTTGAAAAAAAATCACTGGTATTTGAAAAAAGTTCATGAATTTGGAAAAAAACTTTGTGTATTTGAAAAAGATCGTAAATTTTAGAAAGTGCATGAATTTGAAAATTACACACATTTGAATACAAATTTCAAAAAAAAAGGAAAAATGAAAAATGAAAAAGGAAGATGAGAGAAGGAAAAAAATGAACTAAAAAAAATAGGCCATGCACTTCTAGAAGCTTACCAAAACTGGCCAAAAGCTTTTGGAAGCTTCCTAAACCGGCTGGGAATACTTCGGAAAGAAACCAGTGCGACCCATTCAAGTAGGATGTAATGCATTATAGAACGAAGGAAAAACTAAATGGGCTTAGCCCAAGGAGGAGGGTTGTATGTGCGGGTTTTGGCAATGCCTGTAATTGGCGCTGAGAATGCCATATAGGATTTGGGACAAATGTCGACCTACGCGTTGAATAGGAATTGCCCATAAGATGGTGGTTCTACATAGACACCCTTTTGGTTCGTTGGGCTTCACTATTCTGGTCTCATATCGGTGAGCCCAACGGTTAAGAGGCAAAGAGTGACACCATGGACCATGGTTGTTGTTTTATTGGTATCGTGCCATAGCCCATAGGGTGGTAGCTCCTATTTGACGCCTTCAGCGCCCGAACATGTCACGGGCACTCATGCGCCCCCGCTTGTGGGCCGACCAATAAGAAGGCAAGCGCTCGACTGGGTTCCTTGGTCACTAGATCCTGTTTGAGTGGTCACGGTTGACCGGCTCTTGACTTTTGGAAAAAAGACAGAAAAATAATAAAAAATCACGAATTCCAAAATGTTCACGGATTTTAAAAAATTCACAAACTTAAAAAAGTTCATAAATAAGAAAATAGTTCATCAATGTTTAAAAATTTCATAAAATATGAAAACAAATTTCAAAGAGTCCAACAATTTTGGAAAAAGGTTCATTGATTTTGAAAAAAGCTCATTGAATTTTAAAAAGTTTATCTATTTTTGAAAAATCTCATCAAATTTTAAGAATCATGCATTTTGTAAAAAGGAAAAATATTTAAAGAAAAAATACAAAAAAGAAAAGGAAAAAGGAAAATAGATCAAAGAAAAGAGGAAAAAAAAGGAGACGAGCAGTCACAAGAAGTGAGTTGTCCTGTGGTTAGTGCAGTTTAGATAGAAAGAGTAGGTCGCCAGTTTGAATCGGCTCACGGGCGACTTTTTTGCAGGGGAGCAGAAATAAGAAAAATAGGAAAATGTGCTGGCCGAGCGCAGAGGGGGGAGGGGATGTGCGCCGGTTTGCAACAAGCAAAGTAAGCGTCGTATAGGCAATTCCCATAGGGAGATCGCAAAGGCGGCGAAGCAGGTCGGCCGTGAACGAAATAGCAGATTTCATTGGAGGATGCTGCGACGTCGACGAAGGCTTGCCGTCCATGTCAGCGGCTGTGGAGCGCGGTCGTGCAGGACGACGTGAGCCACCATTTTCAAGGCTGGGCATATACTCCTTCCGTTCCTAAATATTTGTGTTTTTAGACATTTCAAATGGACTACCACATATGGATGTATGTAGACATATTTTAGAGTGTAGATTCACTCATTTTGCTTCGTATGTAGTCACTTGTTGAAATGTCTAGAAAGACAAATATTTAGAAACGGAGGGAGTATGTCACAAACAGCGTCTCCGGTCAAGCACTTTCAGTTTGAGGGTAATGTTGTGCTTTGCGTTTAGTTTTCCTCTGTAAAGGACGTTCAATTTGAACCTGCCACGTGCTCTTTATCGAAAAAAAACCCCAGCAAAGGTTGTTTTTGGACGGCCCGTCTGGTGAGTCTGAATGTGCAGTTGGAGTTGCCAAGTATACTGTCAGCGACCATATATGCCTACGGCTCGGCTGGTCATGGGGCGGCCAATATGGTTTGGGCCTGCTACGAATTCACAAGACAGATACACTCTAGAGAGCAATACAAAAAAGTGGAGAGGCTACAAGTGCAGGGGCTTGGATCAGAGCGGGAGGCTTGGATATGAGAGTTTTCGGCTTCCCTCCTCCTCTAGTCCTCGCTCAATTCTCCATTGACAAGCTTACACTCCCTCCGCAATTCAGAGATGTAATCCGAACCTAGCTTGTTCCAATTGAGTGAACCAGTAGTCGGATGCTCACAAGTATCATCACGGCATTGTCAGCGCACCTGTCACTGGCAGAAAAGAGACAGATAGCATCGAGAACGTACTTGAACCAATAGGCGGCCTGTATTAGTACTAGTGTAGCACACATTTCTAATCGTCCATTCATCACTAGTAGCGTGTTTGGCCTTGTTTCGCCGACGGCTTGAATATTGCTGCCGGGTTGCCGGCCGGTCGGCCACTTGATGGATGCTGCCAGGAGGTAAACCCCGTCTTTCTAGGGTGACGCGGCGAGAAATGCTTGTTTAGAAGTAACTTGCGGTGCGGCCCTGTCCATTGGTTATTGCAGTTTGGTTCAAATGACACGATCAATACCCGCTAATTGGAGGTGGGTGCTCCACCAAAGACCAACAACCATGAGGTTGCCTTTTGTTCACCTGTGCAGCCCATGCTGGGGTCTCTCGCGATAATGTAAACATAGATTCCCAAGAAAAGGCCGTCTATCGACACAGTTTAAAATAAGATATGACAAGGCTGGCGACATGTTACCGCACCTTGTTTTGTCGATCTCCTTGGAGCGTGTAGCGAGCTGTTCGATATTGATCGTGTCATCAAACATGCTTCACACAGAATCTAAACAAAATTTGAACATACGATGTACCCGGATGAAGCATCATCTTTAGTTCGCTCACTAGGTTTAGCAAAAGTAGCTTCAAACAGGCAAAGGCATGGTGATTTTCAACATGCAAGGACTCAGAAAGCAGCACGATTGGCTTCATCAAAGGAACTGCTTTTGCATTATCTTAAGCTTCTCACCATGCATGCTGCTAGCCGGCTGCATGAGCCAGCGAGCCAATTACCACACAATCATACTGATGCAGTTCTATTCACTTGTCTAAACTTACTTAAATACATTTTACTTCAGTTAAACAAATGGCCTGTTGAAGTTAGTGTTACTCATGCAGGAAATTCTGAAGATTGGGTCTTGCCGTATTAATGAAAAATGAACTCACAAGAAAGTTCCCATCTATAAAGAGGAGGTGAATATAATGTTGTGTGCCCAAGTTATCCACAAACCAGCAAAATTCCGAGCACTCTTTCAAAATAAATTCCAAGCACGCTATGCAAGGATATATAATGAACCATGGCCAGGAATGTCAACAAGAGATGCATCATATGACACCAATTATCGATAAGTGATACATAATTCAAATTTACAGGACCAAATTGAGGATTTGTGTACCCTTGCGAGGCAGTGATGAACTACATTGAGGTAAAGGTGCAGCAACGTTTAGGATTCACCAGAGCTTTACACAAAATGGAAGGACCAGAGGAAAGCTGCATCTGATCATGTTTTGCTTGCTGGAAGTCTCTGTGCCTGAATGAACACACCTTCTTACTATATTTTAACTTAGAAATTTCTCCATGGATTCTTTTATCTGTTTGTACAATTTCAGAGCTCAGCGGTCAATGCCTAAGGGAGCCGAGATACTCCTTCGGATTTTGATCCCTAGTAGCATGTTATCTGCAGAGTAAACAAGGCAAACACTCAATTGTATTAGATACATTTGCAGCTGACATCAACAATGACGATCCATAAGAAATTCTTGGAAGGAAATGAGTGGCATAAATGATGATGATGATTAAAATGGGAATTATTGAAATAAAATATAAGGGGAAATAGGGTACATACTCATAGTTTGGTCTGATTTTATCAAACTTTTCTGAGCCTTCCACTGATTTAAACCATTTTTTCAATTGTGGGCAGTTCAGAATACGCGGACCCTTCAGTTTTTTCAGTCCATTGATGCTCTTCGGCAACTGTTCCATAGCATGGCATTTTTCGAAGACAAGTTCCTGAAGAGAAATGAGGCTTCCAATCCATTCTGGAAGTGTTGTGATGCTTTCACAGTCCGTGAAATGCATCGATTGGAGGGAGGTGAGTTGTTGCATGCTATCCGGCAAACAGGTGAGCTGTTTGCAGGACACGATCTGCAGTTCCTTGAGAGAGGCGAGGCAACCCAATTCTTGTGGAAGTGAGCTCATGCTGTTGCACGCAGAGAAGCAGAGTGACTGGAGCGAGGACAGGGCCAGAAAGACTTCTGGTGAGCTAGCAGCCACATTGTTGCAGTTGTGGATAGTTAATTTGTGGAGTCCAGGAAGGTAGTGAAGCAAACTCCAACCAGCTAGAGGCACATTGCAGCTTTGGACCTCCAGTTCAGTTACTGGGGTAGAAGGGCCCTCCACAACATGTCTGCTACCTTGGTTCCTCCATGAAGACATCACCTGGTCGCAGTCTGATATCACCAACCTCTGAGCTCTAGGCGGGAGTGGTCCAAGTACCAATTTGGAGCATTTCTGAATCACCAGTTCATTGGTGTACCATGTGGTGTTGAACATTTCCAGGCTATCCATATCATCTAGTTCAACCTTATTGAATGGCACTCTGTTGCCACCACTCAAGTCGCCGGCATCGTCTATTCTTGTGATGCTGGCCATCTTTCTAAGAACAAGCTCTTGCAGGCTGGGTAGTAAACGGAGGGGTGGCAGACTCAAGCACCTCGGAAGGACCTCCATAATAACCTTTACAAGATTAGGGAGATTGCACGATGTCCACCATGCTGGGAAGCAGGTTTCGCCATTATAACCATGTAGCTCAAGGCACTGCAGATTAGGTGGCGGCTGCAATTCCCCAAATAAATCATTGTGTTCCACATGTCCTTCAGTATCCACAGACCAACAAAGCTTCAATGTTTCAAGCTCTTGTTTCTTCACCAGTGTCACATTCTGTGCTTCCTCCACAGACTTCACTTTCTCAAGGCAGCTTATCTCCAACTCCTTACAACTTACGTCATTTAGCTGTACAAAGTTGCTGCTCCAGTTACTATAAGAGCAAACCACAAACTGGTAAACTTCAAGAGCCTGGCAGTTCCTTACAACAATCGACTTCAGAGACTCCATCTCAAACATCCATTTGTCTACTCTCTCTACTCTTGCACAGCCCGAGATATCCAGTGTATGTAACTTATTGAGCTTAGCTAGACTTTCTGGTAGATCAACAAGAAATATGTTATGAGATAGGTCCAAGTACTCCAGACTGGAAAGGCCACTGATACATTCGAGGTAATTGTTGAGACTTTCATCTTCTGGTAGTTGGTAAAAGATAGGATTTAGGAACATGGATAAATTTAAATACCGGAGTTTGGGGAGTTTGCCCCAAACATCTTTTAACTCCAAGAGTTGCGGCCAGTGATCAGCAAGATGACAACAAGGGTTTGATAAGTTCAAACTCTTGACATTGATAAGGCCACCAAGTGCTTCCACAATCCCTTTAAAGCAAGACCAGAATGATAAGTCCAGATGCTCCATCTTCTTTAGATTGCTGAATGACTCTGGAAGTTCTATTAGTCTGTAGCACCGTGATAAATCAAGATACAGCAAATTTATTAAGTCCCCAAATGACTGGGGCAGATTCACTAGTCCGGCACAGCCCGATAAATCGATATGAAACATATTTATTAGATCCCCAATTGATTCTGGTAAAGTTACTAGCCCAGAGCATCCTGCTAAATTCAGATACCCCAAGTGCCTTAGTTGACAGATAGAATCTGGTAGTAGCTTCTGAAGGAAGCTCGCCTTCAATCGCAAGACACGAAGATGCCTTGGAAATGAAAACGACTGATCAATGAGCTCCATTTTGCTACAGCACACACAATGCAGCGCCTGTATGCTGGATAATAAACTCAATTGACTTGGCCTGAAGCCGTGATTAGTGAGCACTGCATGGCGATATTCATTCAGATCACGTGTTTGCATGCTATCATCCAGAATAAATAACTCATTATACATAACTGATATAGCGAAGTCATGAAACTTATCATTCATAGTGAACAAGATGTCATCCTTTCCACTAGCCTGCAACAGAGAACACAACTAATTAAGCTGCATCAATGAAGATCATTTAATAAAATAATCTCAGCAAAAGAATTGTACACACGTTATGCAAAAACAAAGGATAAAAAAACTCTATACGATGTGGAAGGGCAAAAATGTCACAAATTTCTAGTATCCTCTGATCTTTAGATTTATGAGTTTGCATTCTGATGTGAATTGCTTTCTAAGGGGAGATTTGTGTAGAACTCACTTTATAGACTTTGTAGCTCGGATCTGTAGCTTGAAGGAATGACATGCTCAAGAGCCTCCTAATATATTCCTCAGCAAGCTGTGTGGTAGACAATATGTCAGTCGGCTGAATGAGGCCGAGAGCGACCCATTGATGAATCAGGTCATCTTTAACTATAATTTGACCCTTGGAGAAGATCCCACAGTAAGCAAAGCATAACCTCAAATTGGCTGGCATACTTTTGTAGCTTAAAGGCGACCCATCTTCACAATAATCTTTCCAGATAAGACTGGCTTCCACCGCTCTCCATACTCTAGCGTCTCTGTACCGTAGAATCCACCCAATTGCATGAATTGTTAATGGTACACCCATACACTTAGACGAAACCATACGTGCTATCATGCGCAACTCTATATTGTCTGTTCTTTGGTCGAAAAGAGTTTTGTAACTCAGTAAGAAAAAGGAATCCTGTTCAGTCAAACAAGCCTTACTGAACAATACATGAGCACCAATTTTCATCCCAGTGTGTCGGCTGCGTCCGGTTACTATAATTGTCACTTTACTGTCCTTGTCGCCTCCACTGAGCATACACTTCAAGCACTCCAACTGAACGGGATCCTCCTCCTGCAGATCGTCAAGAACAAGTAGTGTCTTCATACCATTAAACAGCTCCCCAAGGCGCTTCGTCATGTAATCCATATCCCCATTTAAGATATCTGCTTCTCCTGATAGTTGAGAAATTATAGACTCTCCAATTCTATGCATGTCATATTCATATGACACATTGACCCATGCCCGAGAATCATATTCCTCTTGGAGCTCACGACAGTTGTAAACACATTTTGCCAACGTTGTCTTGCCTACGCCTCCCATCCCAAATATGGCGAGAATGAAGGGCGCTTTCCCGACGTCTCCCGCCCGACACATATCTGCTATATATCTTATATCTTGATCAATTCCTACAACAAATCCCTGTTCATCAGCCTCAGATAGTGTTGTTTCTGGTACATGAATATCATTCTGGAGTGCACTGACAACATCCGATGGAACAAATCCGAAATTGTGCCACTCCTTGTGTAACTCCATCAGTTGTTTTTGCATCTCCTTCATCTTGTTTCCGCTGCGATGGTCCTCCTTCCCACGGCAGTAGTGAAGCATCCTGGACATCTGCAATTTCCATCAATTACGTAACAATCATTTGATCTGGTCAGTCAGTCAACCAGCAAAAATAAACCCGAGATCAAAAGCCGGCTCGACATACAAACATACCGTTCCAGCAGTAGTCGGTGTCCTTGTCTCCTGCACATCGTCGACCATGTCTTGGATGGCGTAGGCTTTCGTTCTGACCAGCCTCAGCCACCCGCGCACCGGCTCCAGCGACGGGATCTGGGCGTCCCCTTGCGGCGACGGGATCTCGGCGCCCTCGAGCGATGCCCGTATGTCCTCCAGCGTCTTGAGCATTTCCTCCAGGCAGCCGTCGACGCTCAGACGCCTCATGGACTCATCTCCCATGGCAGATCTGAGCTTTTTGGCCGTATTCTCGAGGATTGCCGAGGCAAGCATCCCCTCGACTTGGGCCATGGCTTTCTTCCTTTCAATCCCCTCCAATGAGCTATTTGGTCAACGAGTACAGAATGGTGGTGAACAGGCAGAGAGGACGCGGGCACCCTCTTGGCAGTGTATGGCTCGTCGGTGGTATGCCAACCTGGAGCAGCAGGTGGGGCTCTACTTCTGCTTCCACACAACCCTCTAAAACATATCAATGGATTAGATCTCTTCATACCAATAACAAAGAGTAAGATCGTCTTTTTAGAAAATACGGTACACACACCGCCTGTGTACACCGCGATGGGCCGGCTTGTCGGTGGTCTGCCAACGTGGAGCACGAGCTGGAGCTCTATTTCTGCTTCAACCCAACCCTTAAATACATCAACGGATTAGATCTCTTCATACCCCTTCATAACTCCACCGCCGCAGGCTACGGCCGTCACGGCTGACACTGAGGCCCTTGTTACGGGCAAGTCGTCGGAAACGGCGGAGATGCAGCCAGCAGATTTATCGGGAGAGGCCATGGCAGTGGTCACTGCGCTGGCTTCTACCTAGGTTCCGGTACCCTTGCAGGATGGGGCCAAGGGTCGTGAACATAGCTCTGACAAGCTTTCTGACAAGCCGGATGGTGAGAGGGCCGCTAAGTGGGCGCGCAAGAAAGAGAAGATGATTTGTTATCGTTGCGGTGAGCAAGGACATTTTATTGCAGAGTGCAGTACGGAGTTGTGCGACACGTGTCTCAAGCCCGTTCACGAATCGGGCGAGTGTCCGGTGCTGATGCACCCATTACCGACGGTGACCATGTATGGGGTGTGCTGTGAGGACTTGATGTTCTTTGAGTCACCCACTCCGTCTGTACTTCCAGATTCACCGCAGAACTTGACTACAGGTCTGGCCAAGGTCACGAAGGGTTACTTATCTGAGGCACGAGTTATGCAACGTCTGAATGAGCTGGCTCCCGGGAACTCTCATTGGGAGCTTATCCGACTGGATGATAATTTATACAAGGTTGATTTTCCGTCAGCGGAAGAGCTGAAGAAACTCCTTAAGTTTGGTATAGCTCGCGTGCCGGGTACTGAATGTTTTCTTGAGTTTGATGCTTGGAAGCAAACAGAACCCAAAGGCACACCTTTGTCTCAGGTTTGGGTTCGTTTTTCAGGGGCACCCTCTAAGCCTCTCAATGATGCCAGGGTGGTCTGCATTCTAGGATCTTTGATCGGGAAGACCGAGCGAGTTGATATGCAGTTCACTCGGGCTCATGGGGTGGCCAGGTTACTTGTCAGCGTTCTGGCTATTGAGCATATTCCGGATGTGGTCAGGTGGACGCATGCCGGCATGGTGTACAAACTAGAAATTGAATTAGAGGATGCGGAGATTCAGGAAGCACTCCTGCTGGGCGGGGGTGATGTGGACATGTCTGATAAAGATGATGATATGGGTAATAGGGAGAACAATGATGGTGGTGGAGCACGGGAGGGTTCTGACGTGGCCGCAAGTCGACCCAATCAGCAAGCGCCGGAGAAGGGTTCCGTACCGACTTCATCCACACCTGTTCATACTCTGAGGTTTGGGTCCTTTGGGATGTCGTCTTCGGCACCTCCTCGACTGTGCAGTGATCGTGTCGACAGTGATGCTGCAGTGGAGCATGTATTGCCACCCATCCCGATGGATCCACTTGTCGAGGAGCCCCTAGTCTTGGAGACTAAGTGTGGTTCGGCCTCGTCTGGCGCCCCGAGTCTGAAACGGACGGCTGCGGCTAGGCTGGAGGCCAAGTCGTCACCACTGCCAGTGCCGGAACCCGAGCGTCCAGCTCCGGCGAGGGTCGGCTGCGGGCCGGCGGCCCGTGTTTGCTGCACGAGCCCGAGGCGGGCTGGCGAGAGCACGCCGCACGCTAATGGGCAGGAGGCCCAGGCGTGTCCCGCGCCCCAGCCCGCTCCCGCATGTCTGAACCAGATGGGAGCGCCTGAGGGGTCTTCGGCGCAGGTGGGTCTTGGGCAGGCGGCCCTGGACTCGGCCGCAAGACCACCTCCGGCACGATCTACACCGACTTCGTTTCGACCACACCGGCCGGAGGTGGTCGATATGGGAGGAGGCCCTGGAGGCGTCAGGTCGCCCTCCCCCCCTTCGCCTGGTCACGTCAAGGTGGACGGACCTGCGGAGGAGGTGCTCCTCCCGCCGCCGCGGACTACGGAGGAGGTGATCACGTTTGGCGGCCACCCGGACCCGGTGCTCTCTTGCAGGCGCGTCAGTAGTCGGGTTCAGGACCAGCCAGATGCCAACGACTTTTAGCTTGGGCGCGCTATGCGAGCCGCCAAGCTTAGGGACGTCGAGGCCCAGACAGGTATGTCGGTTAATAAGCAACGTTCTATTCTGCATTTTTCTGAGCATGAGATTATGAGTAAAGCCTATGACATAGGAGTTTCGCTTGGGACAAATGGAGTAGAAATTGTTAAATCAGTTAATGATATTTTGGACTTGGAGGCTGAGAGAGCCTCAGAGTTGATCCGAGCGTTAGCGGCGGTTAAACCTATGTCCGATGCAGACATTCACAATTTGAGTGGCCCCTCACTTGAGACCTTTTGTGACGAGATGATGCCGTCGTCGGAGGCCGACGAAGAGGCAGAAGGGGTAGAGCACACATTGTCGTGTGAGCCCCTGTCTAGGTCTGAGGGGTCACCGCAAAACATAGCTCTTGACGTGGGCGTGCCAGTGTTGGACAAACCTAAACGATCCTGGAAGAGGAAGATCTATCCAGCATCGGCAGTCCGTAGGAGTGCGAGAGTGAAACTCAAGAAAAAATGCCATGATGAACTATGAAAGGGATCTTTTGGAATAGCAGAGGTCTGGCAGACTTGGCTAAGCAAAGGTTCCTTGCTGAAACAACCATCGAAGATAAATTAGATTTTATAGCTCTCCTTGAGACCGGTAGGGATAACTTCACGTCACAATTCCTAGGCTCACTTACAGCGGGAGTTGATTTTGATTGGCACTGCCTTCCACCAAGAGGGCGTTCCGGCGGGATTCTCTTGGGCGTGAAGTGCGAGACTCTTGAGGTTCTGAATGTAGTGAGAGGAGACTATACGGTGAAGTTCCGGGTTAGGTCCAAAATTGGATGGGTTTCGATGGGCCTTAGTGGCAGTTTATGGCGCTGCCCAACCAGAGTTTAAACCGGAGTTCTTAGCAGATCTAGTCCGAATATGTGGAGATGAAAGGCTGCCAATTTTGGTAGGAGGCGGTTTTAATATCATTAGGAGGAGGGAAGAAAAGAACAATGATCATTTTGATGGACGGTGGTCCTTTATGTTCAATATGATCATTGAGAGTCTTAATATCAGGGAGATAGAACTCTCATGATGACAATTTACCTGGGCAAATTCTCTCCCTACTCCTACTTACGAGAAACTTGATAGGGTACTTGCGAGTGTGGAATGGGAACAGAAATACCCCCTAGTATCGGTGCACGCAATGCAAAGGGCGATTTCTGACCACACACCCCTGTTAGTCGATTCGAGTGACGCCACGCATATTGACAATTAAAATATTTTCTTGTTCGAACTTAGTTGGTTTGAAAAAGAAAACTTCATTGAGATGGTGGCAAGAGAGTGGGCTAGGCCAGTGCATGGCGCATCCAGCGTGGAACGTTGGCAGAACAAAATCAGACACCTACGACAATTCTTGAGGGGTTCGGCCAGAAATGAGAGTGGGATATATAAAAAAGAGAAGGAGAGACTTCTCCAGTTAATTCAGACGCTAGATATACGGGCGGAAACGAATTTGCTGGACGATTTTGAGCAAGCATGCAAGTCGGAGGCCGAGGCTAAATTACGTACGTTACATAGAGAAGAGGAGATGAAATGGGCATTACGTGCTAAAATTCTTAAGGTAGTACAAGGGGATGACAATACCCAATTTTTCCATATGATTGCGAACGGCAAGCATAGGAAAAAGAAAATCATTCAGCTTGAGCAGGATGAGGAAACAATTGTTGGCCATGAGAATTTGAAGCTTTACATATCCAACTATTACAAGCAGCTGTTTGGACCACCGGTAGATAATGCGGTGACTCTAGACGAGAGTGTCGTGGCGGATATCCCTCTGTTGTAGTCAGGGGATAATGAGATCCTTTCTGCTCCATTTACTAAGAAGGAGGTGTTTGAGGCGATCGCTCAAATGAAACCGAACAAGGCACCGGGACCAGATGGGTTCCCGGCAGAATTCTATAAAAATGTTGGCATATCGTGAAAGATGATCTTATGCGTATGAAGTAAATATGCCCTAGAGGCAATAATAAAGTTATTATTTATTTCCTTATATCACGATAAATGTTTATTATTCATGCTAGAATTGTATTAACCGGAAACTTGGTACATGTGTGAATACATAGACAAAACAAAGTGTCCCTAGTATGCCTCTACTAGACTAGCTCGTTAATCAAAGATGGTTAAGTTTCCTGACCATAGACATGTGTTGTCATTTGATGAATGGGATCACATCATTAGGAGAATGATGTGATGGACAAGACCCATCCGTTAGCTTAGCATAATGATTGTTTAGTTTTATTGCTATTGCTTTCTTCATGACTTATACATGTTCCTCTAACTATGAGATTATGCAACTCCCGAATACCGGAGGAACACCTTGTGTGCTATCAAACATCACAACGTAACTCGGTGATTATAAAGATGCTCTACAGGTGTCTCCGAAGGTGTTTGTTGAGTTGGCATAGATCGAGATTAGGATTTGTCACTCCGTGTATCAGAGAGGTATCTCTGGGCCCTCTCGGTAATGCACATCACTATAAGCCTTGCAAGCAATGTGACTAATGAGTTAGTTGCGGGATGATGCATTACGGAACGAGTAAAGAGACTTGCCGGTAACGAGATTGAACTAGGTATGAGGATACCGACGATCGAATCTCGGGCAAGTAACGTACCGATGACAAAGGGAACAACGTATGTTGTTATGCGGTTTGACCGATAAAGATCTTCGTAGAATATGTAGGAGCCAATATGAGCATCCAGGTTCCGCTATTGGTTATTGACCGGAGATGTGTCTCGGTCATGTCTACATAGTTCTCGAACCCGTAGGGTCCGCACGCTTAACGTCCGATGACGATTTGTATTATGAGTTATGTGATTTGATGTACTGAAGGTTGTTCGGAGTCCCGGATGAGATCGCGGACGTGACGAGGAGTCTCGAAATGGTCGAGACGTAAAAATGATATATTGGAAGGCTATATTCGACATCGAAAAGGTTCCGAGTGATTCGGGTATTTTTTTGGAGTACTAGAGAGTTACGGGAAATTCGCTGGGAGAAGTAATGGGCCTTATTGGGCTTTAGTGGAGAGAGAGGAGAAGGGCCAAGAGGTGGCACGCGCCTCCCCCCTGCCCAAACCGAATTGGACAAGGGGTGGGGGCGCGGCCCCCCTTTCCTTCTCCCTCTCCTTCTCTTTCCTTCTCTCCTACTACGAATAGGAAAGAGGAGGGGAATCCTACTTGGACTGGGGAGTCCTAGTAGGATTCCCCACACCTTGGCGCACCCCCCTCTAGGGCCGGCCTCCTCTTCCTCCCTCCTTTATATATGTGGGCAGGGGGCACCCCAAATGCACTCCAAGATTTGTCTTAGCCGTGTGCGGTGCCCCCTCCACAGTTACACACCTCGGTCATATCGTTGTAGTGCTTAGGCGAAGCCCTGCGCCGGTAACTTCATCATCACCATCGCCACGCTATCGTGCTGACGGAACTCTCCCTCGACCTCAACTGGATCAAGAGTTCGTGGGACGTCATCGAGCTGAACGTGTCCTGAACACGGAGGTGCCGTACGTTCGGTACTTGGATCGGTCGGATCGTGAAGACGTACGACTACATCAACCGCGTTGATTAACGCTTCCGCTTTCGGTCTATGAAGGTACGTGGACACACTCTTCCCGCTCGTTGCTATGCATCACCTAGATAGATCTTGCGTGATCGTAGGAATTTTTTTTTAAATTACTGCGTTCCCCAACAGTTGTATCAGAGCCAGGTCTATGCGTAGATGTTATATGCACGAGTAGAACACAAAGAGTTGTGGGCGATAACAGTCATACTGCTTACCAGCATGTCATACTTTGATTCGGCGGTATTGTTGGATGAAGCGGCCCGGACCGACATTACGCGTACGCTTACGCGAGACTGGTTCTACCGACGTGCTTTGCACACAGGTGACTGGCGGGTGTCAGTTTCTCCAACTTTAGTTGAATCGAGTGTGACTATGCCCGGTCCTTGTTGAAGGCAGCACACTTGACGAAAAATCGTTGTGGTTTTGGTGCGTAGGTAAGAATGCTTCTTGCTAAGCCCATAGCAGCCACGTAAAACTTGCAACAACAAAGTAGAGGACGTCTAACTAATTTTTGCAGGGCATGTTGTGATGTGATATGGTCAATACGTGATGATATATAAATTGTTGTATGAGATGATCATGTTTTGTTAAAGTTATCGGTAACTGGCAGGAGCCTTATGGTTGTCTCTTTATTGTATAAGATGCAAGCGCCATATAATTGCTTTACTTTATCGCTATGCGATAGCAATAGTTGCAAAAGCAATAGTTGGCGAGACAACCATGTGACGACACGTTGATAGAGATCAAGATGATGGAGATCATGGTGTCATCACTACAAGAAATATGTCAACTTGTGACCTTGACTATTGGTCACTGAAAGGTCATTGTTTTTCATTTGCGACCTTTTTGTGACAAAACCAGAAGGTCAAAAGCTGGCAGTCGTAAACTAAAATTAACGACCTTCTCTGTGAGAAGGTCGTAGATGTTTACGACCAAAACAGAAGGTCGTTGAACCCATGACCTTTTGTTTTGGTCACTGGCTGTCTGCCCAGGCCACGTCGGATCCGACGTGGCAATCTGACGTGGCAAAATTGCGACCAATTGAAAAGGTCACTGACAAGATTCAGCCCGGTCCGATTAGGTGTTATACATGGGCCGAGCCCAACAATTCAGCCTTTATACATATATTTTTCCTGTTATTTTTTACTAGCTACATGGGCCTAGCCCAGCAATTCAACGTTTTTTTTCTTGGCCATTGCCTTTTATAGTCCATTTTTTTCGCCCTCAACCCTTTTATAGTCCATTTCTGTTTTGGGCCTCGGCCTTTTTACATTCCATATACTTTTTGGGCCTTGGCCTTTTCGTTTGTCCCACTGGTCATCTTTCTATTTCTCACACTTTCACAATAAACAAATGAAAAATATTTCAAATGGCAAGAGAACATACTAAACTGTTAAAATGATAGCCAATATTAGCACCAAATATGCTGACTACTGTACAACATACGAGATTACAGTATTTACAATAGTGTTCATACAACCAGATATGCTAGCCACTGTACAACATAACTAGCACTACTAACTCGCTACTCTTTACTTTGTCGGGCTTCAAGCTTCTTCAAATTTCTTCAGCCCGGAGCTCCTGTAAAGAGAGGTAACACCACACTTTTAGAGCTAGATCAAGGCACAAAATGTTTATTTGGTTGGCTCATGCTGCAACAACCACATAGAAGCATAATTATAAGCACAAATACACCAGCCATCTCAGTTCAAGCAAATGATCTATATTAGCAAAGCATGAAAAAGGAAGCAGCACATGGCAGGAATATTTACAACATCTCAGTTGATGACTTCAAATAGGAATAATGTATACAAGTATAATAGAAAAATATGAGAAACTATCACAGTACATAAATGGTATCGCAGAATTATATAGCTAACTCAATGACAGATTAAAATGTTTTACTCAACATATGGAACTCAAAAGAACTTTTCTGGTTAGTCAAGAGCATCTTAACTGCAGAAATTAGATAGTATGAAGGCAATATTCTAATGATCAAAACCGATGAAGCTGGAAACATAATATAAGCAGAAGTCAATTGTATCTACTCATATTTTGTGTGTCCAAGTAGGTACCGGTGGAAGGGTGTACCTGAATGTAGGGCGTGAGGATCTAGAGCGCCCACCTAAACTGGAGCTGTAGTAACCATGCAGGCAAGCATCACCCAATACTTGGGCACGCCAAAAAGAACACCATGTCCTCAACAACAGTCATGTGCACCTGCATCAACAAGAGGCGCCAAAACTGAGAAATGAGAACAAAATGTACATATTCATATTTTCGGATTGATAGTCTCTGAACTTTCATGTATCTTGGAAAGGGAAGGACTGCCGGCAAATAGCACATATTCATATTTTATTACTGTTCCAAGGCAGCAGTATATATGTATGTGGCATCACATAGCTACAGAAACCATATCATGAGTAAACTGAGCATTTGCAAAAGTAGAGCCAGGTTCTCTCAAGGATTGTAGCCCTTCATATATTTATGATACCTACTTCCTACATGATCATTCCACTCTAATCCTACCTGACTAAACTAACAAGTGCTCAGATTACTAGTAAGCTGGCTGCAAATTTATCCACTCCATATGACAGTAAATCTAAGAGGTGGCAATCAATTGGTCCAACAATGCAATATAGAAGCTCAGTTGCAATAAATAACTACAGGCCTACATCATCTCAAAGTGGCAGTAGCTCAAAAACAAGCAAAACAACTGTTGATAAGCAAAGGCAAAAGGCTAAAACACATGTTTGGCCAGAAGAACTAAAAGCTAAATCATGTCATTTCAGCGAGAATGACTCATGCAGTTATAGGCAAAATACAAAACTAGCGGCCTATAAAACACGTCGGCAAGTTACAGATAACTGATCAATGATAGAGCCAGATGGCGGTCTGCGCAAGCTGGAGACGCCTCTCGACTAGCGACGTACACGTCCATCCAGCAGCGTGTAGTAGAGCACCTGCACCCTACATCCACACATATACAAATCATTCAACAAGCCCATCAACAAGAAAGGAGATCGAGATTTCAAAGTGGGGAGGAAGCAGCTAACCGTCCAAAGAAGATGGACCAGTTATAGATGGAGAGGTAGGCACGCTTGAGTGTGGACACCATCGCTGCTGCCGTCATCTGGATTGGGGTGTCAGGGAGGAAGCAATCCGAAGCAAGAAGAACTGAGAAAAATGAAAAGTATCAGCGGCCAGAAGCATGTAGGCAACAGTACTGGATAATCTGTTGCTGCATATAAATACTGAATTACAACAGCAGACATGCTTTGAAAACTACATTACATATTACAGCAGCATGATAAAAATGTACTCAAATATATTCACAGAAGCACACAGACTATATATAGTCCTTTCACAATTGGAGTAAGAAATGCAAGGATAGTTATAACTTGGAAGTTTCGCACTAATAGCCTAATAACAAATTTCAAATAAAAATAGTATTAATTCTAATATTATATGCCAAAGTAGAAAAGAAAGCCTCGCAGTTCTCTCAGTTATCACAAAAGTAATATGCCACTTTGCTCCAAGCTTCAGTGGGCAGAAAAGAGACAGCATGGATCACATATGATATGTGCTAGCCACAGAGGCAAGCTCACAGAAACAAACAAAGGGCCTGGTAGAATATGATGATACCGCTGTTCTCAGGCGAGGAAATAAAAAAATTCAATAACAGAAGCTAATTTCAGGGACCATAATGGCGCTGCATCAAGTGCAGTTCAATTTCATGCCTGTATCAGATGAAATGAAGCAATAGCAAAGTTGCGATTCAGCTGAAACTATTCCTGTTGGAAATATGCCCTAGATGCAATAATAAAATGGTTATTAATATATTTCCTTGTTCATGATAATTGTCTATTGTTCATGCTATAATTGTGTTATCCGGAAATCGTAATACATGTGTGAATACATAGACCATAACATGTCCCTAGTGAGCCTCTAGTTGACTAGCTCGTTGATCAATAGATGGTTACGGTTTCCTGACCATGGACATTGGATGTCATTGATAACGGGATCACATCATTAGGAGAATGATGTGATGGACAAGACCCAATCCTAAGCATAGCACTAGATCGTGTAGTTCGTTTGCTGAAGCTTTTCTAATGTCAAGTATCATTTCCTTAGACCATGAGATCGTGCAACTCCCGGACACCGTAGGAATGCTTTGGGTGTACCAAATGTCACAACATAACTGGGTGACTATAAAGGTGCACTACAGGTGTCTCCGAAAGTGTCTGTTGGGTTGGAATGGATCGAGACTGGGATTTGTTACTCCGTGTGACGGAGAGGTATCTCTAGGCCCACTCGGTATTGCATCATCATAATGAGCTCAATGTGACTAAGTAGTTATTCGCGGGATCATGCATTATGGAACGAGTAAAGTGACTTGCCGGTAACGAGATTGAACGAGGTATTGGGATACCGACGATCGAATCTCGGGCAAGTAACGTACCGATTGGCAAAGGGAATTGTATACAGGATTGCTTGAATCCTCGCCATCGTGGTTCATCCGATGAGATCATCGTGGAACATGTGGGAACCAACATGGGTATCCAGATCCCGCTGTTGGTTATTGGCTAGAGAGGTGTCTCGGTCATGTCTGCATGATTCCCGAACCCGTAGGGTCTAAACACTTAAGGTTGGATGACGCTAGGGTTATAAGGAAGGTATGTATGTGATTACCGAATATTTTTCGGAGTCCCGGATGAGATCCCGGATGTCACGAGGAGTTCCGGAATGGTCCGGAGGTAAAGATTTATATATGGGAAGTCACCATACGGTCACCATAAGTGTTCGGGGGCATGCCGGTATTGTACCAGGTCCACCGAAGGGGTTCCGGGGGTCCACCGGGAGGGTCCACCTGCCCCGGAGGGCCTTATGGGCTGTAGGTGGAAGGGAACCAGCCCCTAAGTGGGCTGGGGTGCCAACCCCCCTAGGGCCCATGTGCCTAGGGTTTGGGGGAACCCTAAAGGGGGCGCCCACCCCTTGCTTGGGGGGCAAGCTGTTGGGAATCGTAGCATAATTTTAAAAATTTCCTACGCTCACCAAGATGCATCTATGGAGTGTACTAGCAGCGAGGGGAAAGGAGTGCATCTACATACCCTTGTAGATCGCGAGCGGAAGCGTTCCAATGAACGTGGATGACGGAGTCGTACTCGCCGTGATCTAAATCACCGATGATCGAGTGCCGAACGGACGGCACCTCCGCGTTCAACACACGTACGGTGCAGCGACGTCTCCTCCTTCTTGATCCAGCAAGGGGGAAGGAGAGGTTGATGGAGATCCAGCAGCACGATCGCGTGGTGGTGGATGTAGCGGGTCTCCGGCAGGGCTTCGCCGAGCTTCTGCGAGAGAGAGAGAGGTGTTGCAGGGGAGGAGGGAGGCGCCCAAGGATGTAGGTTGCTGCCCTCCCTCCCCCCCTTTATATAGGCCCCTGGGGGGGCGCTGGCCCTAGAGATGGGATCTCATGGGGGGGGGCAAAGGGGGGAAGGGGTTGCCTTGCCCCCCAAGGCAAGGGGGAAGCCCCCCCACCCTAGGGTTCCCAACCCTAGGCGCATGGGGGGCGGCCCA
This sequence comes from Triticum aestivum, assembly GCF_018294505.1. Taxonomy (NCBI): domain Eukaryota; kingdom Viridiplantae; phylum Streptophyta; class Magnoliopsida; order Poales; family Poaceae; genus Triticum; species Triticum aestivum. The sequence continues at coordinate 15,249,055 of NC_057799.1, forward strand.
AGGGGGGCGCCCCAGCCCACTAAGGGCTGGTTCCCTTCCACTTTCAGCCCACGGGGCCCTCCGGGATAGGTGGCCCCACCCGGTGGACCCCCGGGACCCTTCCGGTGGTCCCGGTACAATACCGGTAACCCCCGAAACTTTCCCGGTGGCCGAAACTTGACTTCCTATATATAATTCTTCACCTCCGGACCATTCCGGAACCTCTCGTGATGTCTGGGATCTCATCCGGGACTCTGAACAACTTTCGGGTTTCCGCATACACATATCTCTACAACCCTAGCGTCACCGAACCTTAAGTGTGTAGACCCTACGGGTTCGGGAGACATGCAGACATGACCGAGACGCCTCTCCGGTCAATAACCAACAGCGGGATCTGGATACCCATGTTGGCTCCCACATGTTCCAAGATGATCTCATCGGATGAACCACGGTGTTGAGGATTCAATCAATCCCGTATGCAATTCCCTTTGTCAATCGGTATGTTACTTGCCCGAGATTCGATCGTCGGTATCCCAATACCTTGTTCAATCTCGTTACCGGCAAGTCTCTTTACTCGTACCGCAATGCATGATCCCGTGACTAACGCCTTAGTCACATAGAGCTCATTATGATGATGCATTACCGAGTGGGCCCAGAGATACCTCTCCGTCACACGGAGTGACAAATCCCAGTCTCGATCCGTGCCAACCCAACAGACACTTTCGGAGATACCCGTAGTGCACCTTTATAGTCACCCAGTTACGTTGTGACGTTTGGCACACCCAAAGCACTCCTACGGTATCCGGGAGTTGCACGATCTCATGGTCTAAGGAAAAGATACTTGACATTGGAAAAGCTCTAGCAAACGAAATTACACGATCTTTTATGCTATGCTTAGGATTGGGTCTTGTCCATCACATCATTCTCCTAATGATGTGATCCCGTTATCAATGACATCCAATGTCCATAGTCAGGAAACCATGACTATCTGTTGATCAACGAGCTAGTCAACTAGAGGCTTACTAGGGACACGTTGTGGTCTATGTATTCACACATGTATTACGATTTCCGGACAATACAATTATAGCATGAATAATATACAATTACCATGAACAAAGAAATATAATAATAACCATTTATTATTGCCTCTAGGGCATATTTCCAACAGTCTCCCACTTGCACTAGAGTCAATAATCTAGTTACATTGTGATGAATCGAACACCCATTGCGTCCTGGTATTGATCATGTTTTTCCCTAGGGAGAGGTTTAGTCAACGGATCTGCTACATTCAGGTCCGTATGTACTTTACAAATATCTATGTCTCCATTTTGAACACTTTCACGAATGGAGTTGAAGCGACGCTTGATATGCCTGGTCTTCCTGTGAAACCTGGGCTCCTTCGCAAGGGCAATAGCTCCAGTGTTGTCACAGAAGAGAGTCATCGGGCCCGACGCATTGGGAATCACCCCTAGGTCGGTAATGAACTCCTTCATCCAGACTGCTTCCTGTGCTGCCTCCGAGGCTGCCATGTACTCCGCTTCACATGTAGATCCCGCCACGACGCTTTGCTTGCAACTGCACCAGCTTACTGCTCCTCCATTCAAAATATACACGTATCCGGTCTGTGACTTCGAGTCATCCAGATCTGTGTCGAAGCTAGCGTCGACGTAACCCTTTACGACGAGCTCTTCGTCACCTCCATAAACGAGAAACATATCCTTAGTCCTCTTCAGGTACTTCAGGATATGCTTGACCGCTGTCCAGTGTTCCATGCCGGGATTACTTTGGTACCTTCCTACCAAACTTACGGCAAGGTTTACATCAGGTCTGGTACACAGCATGGCATACATAATAGACCCTATGGCCGAGGCATAGGGGATGACCTCATCTTTTCTATATCTTCTGCCGTGGTCGGACATTGAGCCGTGCTCAATTGCACACCTTGCAATACAGGCAAGAACCCCTTCTTAGACTGATCCATACTGAACTTCTTCAATATCTTGTCAAGGTATGTACTCTGTGAAAGACCAATGAGGCGTCTCGATCTATCTCCATAGATCTTGATGCCTAATATATAAGCAGCTTCTCCAAGGTCCTTCATTGAAAAACACTTATTCAAATAGGCCTTTATACTTTCCAAGAATTCTATATCATTTCCCATCAATAGTATGTCATCCACATATAATATGAGAAATGCTACAGAGTTCCCACTCACTTTCTTGTAAACACAGGCTTCTCCATAAGTCTGTGTAAACCCAAACGCTTTGATCATCTCATCAAAGCGAATGTTCCAACTCCGAGATGCTTGCACCAGCCCATAGATTGAGCATTGGAGCTTGCATACTTTGTTAGCATTCTTAGGATCGACAAAACCTTCCGGCTGCATCATATACAACTCTTCCTTAAGGAAGCCATTAAGGAATGCCGTTTTGACGTCCATCTGCCATATCTCATAATCATAGTATGCGGCAATTGCTAACATGATTCGGACGGACTTCAGCTTCGCTACGGGTGAGAAAGTCTCATCGTATTCAACCCCTTGAACTTGTCGATAACCCTTAGCGACAAGTCGAGCTTTGTAGATGGTCACATTACCATCTGCGTCCGTCTTCTTCTTAAAGATCCATTTGTTTTCTATGGCTCGCCGCTCATCGGGCAAGTCAGTCAAAGTCCGTACTTTGTTTTCATGCATGGATTCTATCTCGGATTTCATGGCTTCTAGCCATTTGTCGGAATCCGGGCCCGCCATCACTTCTTCATAGTTCGAAGGTTCACCGTTGTCTAACAACATGATTTCCAGGACAGGGTTGCCGTACCACTCTGGTGCGGAACGTGTCCTTGTGGACCTACGAAGTTCAGTAACTTGATCCGAAGCTTCATGATCATCATCATTAACTTCCTCCCCAGTCGGTGTAGGCACCACAGGAACATTTTCCCGCGCTGCGCTACTTTCCGGTTGGAAGGGGTGACTATCACCTCATTAAGTTCCACTTTCCTCCCACTCAATTCTTTCGAGAGAAACTCCTTCTCCAGAAAGGACCCGTTCTTGGCAACGAAGATCTTGCCTTCGGATCTGAGGTAGAAGGTATACCCAATAGTTTCCTTAGGGTATCCTATGAAGACGCATTTTTCCGACTTGGGTTCGAGCTTTTCAGGTTGAAGTTTCTTGACATAAGCATCGCATCCCCAAACTTTTAGAAACGACAGCTTAGGTTTCTTCCCAAACCATAATTCATACGGTGTCGTCTCAACGGATTTCGACGGAGCCCTATTTAAAGTGAATGCGGCAGTCTCTAAAGCATAACCCCAAAATGAGAGCGGTAAATCGGTAAGAGACATCATAGATTGCACCATATCCAATAGAGTGCGATTACGACGTTCGGACACACCATTTCTCTGAGGTGTTCCAGGCGGCGTGAGTTGTGAAACTATTCCACATTTCCTTAAGTGTGTACCAAATTCGTGACTTAAATATTCTCCACCACGATTTGATCGTAAGAATTTTATTTTCCTGTCACGTTGATTCTCAACTTCACTCTGAAATTCCTTGAACTTTTCAAAGGTTTCAGACTTGTGTTTCATTAGGTAGACATACCCATATCTACTTAAATCATCAGTGAGAGTGAGAACATAACGATATCCTCCGCGAGCCTCAACACTCATTGGACCACACACATCGGTATGTATGATTTCCAATAAGTTGGTTGCTCGCTCCATTGTTCCGGAGAACGGAGTCTTGGTTATCTTACCCATGAGGCATGGTTCGCATGTGTCAAATGATTCGTAATCAAGAGACTCCAAAAGTCCATCTGCATGGAGCTTCTTCATGCGCTTGACACCAATGTGACCAAGGCGGCAGTGCCACAAGTATGTGGGACTATCGTTATCAACTTTACATCTTTTGGTATTCACACTATGAACATGTGTAACATCACGTTCGAGATTCATCAAAAATAAACCATTGACCAGCGGGGCATGACCATAAAACATATCTCTCAAATAAATAGAACAACCATTATTCTCGGATTTAAATGAGAAGCCATCTCGAATTAAACGAGATCCAGATACAATGTTCATGCTCAAAGCTGGCACTAAATAACAATTATTGAGGTTTAAAACTAATCCCGTGGGTAGATGCAGAGGTAGCGTGCCGACGGCGATCACATCGACCTTGGAACCATTCCCGACGCGCATCGTCACCTCGTCCTTCGCCAGTCTCCGTTTATTCCGTAGTTCCTATTTTGAGTTACAAATATGAGCAACCGCACCGGTATCAAATACCCAGGAGCTACTACGAGTACTGGTAAGGTACACATCAATTACATGTATATCACATATACCTTTGGTGTTGCCGGCCTTCTTCTTGTCCACTAAGTATTTGGGACAGTTCCGTTTCCAGTGACCACTTCCCTTGCAATAAAAGCACTCAGTCTTGGTCTTGGGTCCATTCTTTGACTTCTTCCCAGTAACTGGTTTACCGGGCGCGGCAACTCCCTTGCCGTCCTTCTTGAAGTTCTTCTTACCCTTGCCCTTCTTGAACTTAGTGGTTTTATTCACCATCAACACTTGATGTTCTTTTCTGATCTCCCCTTCCGCTGATTTCAGCATTGAATATACCTCAAGAATGGTCTTTTCCATCCCCTGCATATTGTAGTTCATCACAAAGCTCTTGAAGCTTGGTGGAAGCGACTGAAGGATTCTGTCAATGACAGCGTCATCCGGGAGATTAACTCCCAGCTGAGTCAAGCGGTTGTGCAACCCAGACATTCTGAGTATGTGCTCACTTACAGAACTATTTTCCTCCATTTTACAGCTGAAGAACTTGTCGGAGACTTCATATCTCTCGACCCGGGCATGAGCTTGGAAAACTAATTTCAGCTCCTCGAACATCTCATATGCTCCATGTTTCTCAAAACGCTTTTGGAGACCCGGTTCTAGGCTGTAAAGCATGCCGCACTGAACGAGGGAGTAATCATCAGCATGCTGCTGCCAAGCGTTCATAACGTCTTGGTTCTGTGGGATTGGTGCATCACCTAGCGGTGCTTCTAAGACATAATATTTCTTGGCTACTATGAGGATGATCCTCAGGTTCCAGACCCAGTCCGTATAGTTGATGCCATCATCTTTCAGCTTGGTTTTCTCTAGGAACGCGTTGAAATTGAGGACAACGTTGGCCATTTGATCTACAATACATAGTGTAAAGATTTTAGACTAAGTTCATGATAATTGAGTTCATCTAATCAAATTATTTAATGAACTCCCACTCAGATAGACATCCCTCTCGTCATCTAAGTGAAACAGGATCCGAGTTTAACTAGGCCGTGTCCGATCATCACGTGAGACGGACTAGTCAAGATCGGTGAACATCTCCATGTTGATCGTATCTTCTATACGACTCATGCTCGACCTTTCGGTCCTCCGTGTTCCGAGGCCATGTCTGTACATGCTAGGCTCGTCAAGTCAACCTAAGTGTATTGCGTGTGTTCCGAGGCCATGTCTGTACATGCTAGGCTCGTCAACACCCGTTGTATTCGAACGTTAGAATATATCACACCCGATCATCACATGGCGCTTCGAAACAACGAACCTTCGCAACGGTGCACAGTTAGGGTGAACACTTTCTTGAAATTATTATAAGGGATCATCTTACTTACTACCATCGTTCTAAGCAAATAAGATGCAAAAACATGATAAACATCACATGCAATCAAATAGTGACATGATATGGCCAATATCATCATGCTCCTTTGATCTCCATCTTCGGGGCACCATGATCATCTTCGTCACCGGCATGACACCATGATCTCCATCATCATGATCTCCATCATTGTGTCTTCATGAAGTCGTCACGCCAACGATTACTTCTACTTCTATGGCTAACGCGTTTAGCAACAAAGTAAAGTAATTTACATGGCGTTATTCAATGACACGCAGGTCATACAAAATAATAAAGACAACTCCTATGGCTCCTGCCGGTTGTCATACTCATCGACATGCAAGTCGTGATTCCTATTACAAGAATATGATCAATCTCATACATCACATATATCATTCATCACATCTTCTGGCCATATCACATCACATAGCACTTGCTGCAAAAACAAGTTAGACGTCCTCTAATTGTTGTTGCAAGTTTTTACGTGGTTTGTAGGTTTCTAGCAAGAACGTTTTCTTACCTACGGATGACCACAACGTGATTTGCCAATTTCTATTTACCCTTCATAAGGACCCTTTTCATCGAATCCGTTCCGACTAAAGTAGGAGAGACAGACACCCGCTAGCCACCTTATGCAACTAGTGCATGTCAATCGGTGGAACCTGTCTCACGTAAGCGTACGTGTAAGGTCGGTCCGGGCCGCTTCATCCTACAATGCCGCCGAAACAAGAAAAGACTAGTAGCGGCAAGAAGAATTGGCAACCTCAACGCCCACAACTGCTTTGTGTTCTACTCGTGCATAGTAACTACGCATAGGCCTGGCTCATGATGCCACTGTTGGGAATCGTAGCATAATTTTAAAAATTTCCTACGCTCACCAAGATGCATCTATGGAGTGTACTAGCAACGAGGGGAAAGGAGTGCATCTACATACCCTTGTAGATCGCGAGCGGAAGCGTTCCAATGAACGTGGATGACGGAGTCGTACTCGCCGTGATCCAAATCACCGATGACCGAGTGCCGAAGGGACGGCACCTCCGCGTTCAACACACGTACGGTGCAGCGATGTCTCCTCCTTCTTGATCCAGCAAGGGGGAAGGAGAGGTTGATGGAGATCCAGCAGCACGACGGTGTGGTGGTGGATGTAGCGGGTCTCCGGCAGGGCTTCGCCGAGCTTCTGCGAGAGAGAGAGAGAGGTGTTGCAGGGGAGGAGGGAGGCGCCCAAGGCTGTAGGTTGCTGCCCTCCCTCCCCCCCCTTTATATAGGCCCCTGGGGGGGCGCCAGCCCTAGAGATGGGATCTCATGGGGGGGGGGCGGCGGCCAAAGGGGGGAAGGGGTTGCCTTGCCCCCCAAGGCAAGGGGGAAGCCCCCCACCCTAGGGTTCCCAACCCTAGGCGCATGGGGGGAGGCCCAAGGGGGGCGCCCCAGCCCACTAAGGGCTGGTTCCCTTCCACTTTCAGCCCACGGGGCCCTCCGGGATAGGTGGCCCCACCCAGTGGACCCCCGGGACCCTTCCGGTGGTCCCGGTACAATACCGGTAACCCCCGAAACTTTCCCGGTGGCCGAAACTTGACTTCCTATATATAATTCTTCACCTCCGGACCATTCCGGAACCTCTCGTGACGTCCGGGATCTCATTCGGGACTCCGAACAACTTTCGGGTTTCCGCATACACATATCTCTACAACCCTAGCGTCACCGAACCTTAAGTGTGTAGACCCTACGGGTTCGGGAGACATGCAGACATGACCGAGACGCCTCTCCGGTCAATAACCAACAGCGGGATCTGGATACCCATGTTGGCTCCCACATGTTCCACAATGATCTCATCGGATGAACCACGGTGTTGAGGATTCAATCAATCATGTATGCAATTCCCTTTGTCAATCGGTATGTTACTTGCCCGAGATTCGATCGTCGGTATCCCAATACCTTGTTCAATCTCGTTACCGGCAAGTCTCTTTACTCGTACCGCAATGCATGATCCCGTGACTAACGCCTTAGTCACATAGAGCTCATTATGATGATGCATTACCGAGTGGGTCCAGAGATACCTCTCCGTCACACGGAGTGACAAATCCCAGTCTCGATCCGTGCCAACCCAATAGACACTTTCGGAGATACCCGTAGTGCACCTTTATAGTCACCCAGTTACGTTGTGACGTTTGGCACACCCAAAGCACTCCTACGGTATCCGGGAGTTGCACGATCTCATGGTCTAAGGAAAAGATACTTGACATTGGAAAAGCTCTAGCAAACGAAACTACACGATCTTTTATGATATGCTTAGGATTGGGTCTTGTCCATCACATCATTCTCCTAATGATGTGATCCCGTTATCAATGACATCCAATGTCCATAGTCAGGAAACCATGACTATCTGTTGATCAACGAGCTAGTCAACTAGAGGCTTACTAGGGACACGTTGTGGTCTATGTATTACACATGTATTACGATTTCCGGACAATACAATTATAGCATGAATAATAGACAATTACCATGAACAAAGAAATATAATAATAACCATTTATTATTGCCTCTAGGGCATATTTCCAACACAAGCCACCTCCCCCTTGGCCGCCGCCCCCCTCTAGATCCCATCTAGAGGGGCCGGCCCGCTTCCCCCTTCTCCCTATAAATAGAGGGGTGAGGGGAGGGCAGCCGCACCACATCCAATGCGCAGCCCCTCCCCTCCCCAACACTTCTCCTCCTCCGCGTGCGCTTGGCAAAGCCCTGCTGGAGAACTGTCGCTCCACCACCACCACGCCGTCGTGCTGCTGTTGGAGCCTTCTTCCTCAACCTCTCCCTCCTCCTTGCTGGATCAAGGCGTGGGAGACGTCACCGTTCCGTACGTGTGTTGAACACGGAGGTGCCGTCCGTTCGGCGCTTGGATCATCGGTGATTTGGATCACGACGAGTACGACTCCATCAACCCCGTTCTCTTGAACGCTTCCGCTCGCGATCTACAAGGGTATGTAGATGCACTCCTCCCTTCTCGTTGCTAGTAAACTCCATAGATTGATCTTGGTGATGCGTAGAAAATTTTGAATTATTGCTACGTTCCCCAACAGTGGTATCAGAGCTAGGTCTTTGCGTAGTTTCTATGCACGAGTAGAACATAAGTTGTTGTGGGCGTCAATTTTGTCAATTTACTTGCCACTACTAGTCTTATCTTGATTCGGCGGCATCATGGGATGAAGCGGCCCGAACCGACCTTACACGTACGCTTACGTGAGACAGGTTCCACCGACTGACATGCACTAGTTGCATAAGGTGGCTAGCGGGTGTCTGTCTCTCCCACTTTAGTCGGATCGGATTCGATGAAAAGGGTCCTTATGAAGGGTAAATAGAAATTGGCATATCACGTTGTGGTTTTGGCGTAGGTAAGAAACGTTCTTGCTAGAAACCCATAGCAGCCACGTAAAATTTGCAACAACAATTAGAGGACGTCTAACTTGTTTTTGCAGCAAGTGTCATGTGATGTGATATGGCCAGAAGGATGTGATGAATGATATATGCGATGTATGAGATTGAGTTCTTGTAATAGGAATCACGACTTGCATGTCGATGAGTATGACAACCGGCAGGAGCCATAGGAGTTGTCTTAATTTATTCATGACCTGCGTGTCAACTGAAACGTCATGTAATTACTTTACTTTATTGCTAACCGGTAGCCATAGTAGTAGAAGTAATAGTTGGCAAGACAACTTCATGAAGACACGATGATGGAGATCATGGTGTCAAGCCGGTGACAATGATGAACATGGTGCCCCGAAGATGGAGATCAAGAGGAGCAAATGATATTGGCCATATCATGTCACTATTTGATTGCATGTGATGTTTATCATGTTTTACATCTTATTTCCTTAGAACGACGGTAGCATAAATAAGATGATCCCTCGCTAAAATTTCAAGAAAGTGTTCCCCCTAACTGTGCACCGTTGCGAAGGTTCGTTGTTCCGAAGCACCAATTGATGATCGGGTGTGATAGGTTCTAACATTCGCATACAACGGGTGTAAGCCAGATTTACACACGCAATACACTTAGGTTGACTTGACGAGCCTAGCATGTACAGACATGGCCTCGGAACACAAGAGACCGAAAGGTCGAACATGAGTCGTATAGAAGATACGATCAACATGAGGATGTTCACCGATGATGACTAGTCCGTCTCACGTGATGATCGGACACGGCCTAGTTGACTCGGATCATGTATCACTTAGATGACTAGAGGGATGTCTGTCTGAGTGGGAGTTCATTAATAATTTGATTAGATGAACTTAATTATCATGAACTTAGTCTAAAATCTTTACAATATGTCTTGTAGATAAAATGGCCCACGCTAATGTCAACCTCAACTTCAACGCGTTCCTAGAGAAAACCAAGCTGAAAGACGATGGTAGCAACTACACGGACTGGGTCCGGAACTTGAGGATCATCCTCATAGCTGCCAAGAAAGCATATGTCCTTGAAGCACCGCTAGGTGAAGCACCCGTCCCAGCAAACCTAGACGTTATGAACGCTTGGCAAACACGTGTTGATGATTACTCCCTGGTTCAGTGCAGCATGCTTTACAGCTTAGAACCGGGGCTCCAAAAGCGTTTCGAGCAGCACGGAGCATATGAGATGTTCCAAGAGCTGAAAATGGTTTTCCAAGCTCATGCCCGGGTCGAGAGATATGAAGTCTCCGACAAGTTCTACAGTTGTAAGATGGAGGAGAATAGTTCCGTCAGCGAACACATACTCAAAATGTCTGGGTTGCACAACCGCTTGTCTCAGCTGGGAGTTAATCTCTCGGATGACGCGGTCGTTGACAGAATCCTTCAGTCACTCCCACCTAGCTACAAGAGCTTTGTGATGAACTTCAATATGCAGGGGATGGAAAATACCATTCCTGAGGTATATTCAATGCTGAAATCAGCGGAGCTAGAGATCAAAAAGGAACATCAAGTGTTGATAGTGAATAAAACCACTAAGTTCAAGAAAGGAAAGGGTAAGAAGAACTTCAAGAAAGACGGCAAGGGAGTTGCCGCGCCTGGTAAGCAAGATACCGGGAAGAAGACAAAAAATGGACCCAAACCTAAGACTGAGTGCTTTTATTGCAAGGGAAACGGTCACTGGAAGCGGAACTGCCCCAAGTACTTAGCGGATAAGAAGGCCGGCAAAACTAAAGGTATATGTGATATACATGTTATTGATGTGTACCTAACCAGCGCTCGTAGTAGCTCCTGGGTATTTGATACCGGTGTTGTTGCTCATATTTGTAACTCAAAGCAGGAGCTGCGGAATAAGCGGAGACTGGCGAAGGACGAGGTGACGATGCGCGTCGGGAATGGTTCCAAGGTCGATGTGATCGCCGTCGGCACGCTACCTCTACATTTACCTGCGGGATTAGTTTTAAACCTCAATAATTGTTATTTAGTACCAGCTTTGAGCATGAACATTGTATCTGGATCTCGTTTGATGCGAGATGGCTACTCATTTAAATTCGAGTGTAATGGTTGTTCTATTTATATGAGAGATATGTTTCATGGTCATGCCCCGCTGGTCAATGGTTTATTCTTAATGAATCTCGAACGTAATGTTACACATATTCATAGTGTGAATGCCAAGAAATGTAAGGTTGATAATGATAGTCCCACATACTTGTGGCACTGCCGCCTTGGTCACATTGGTGTCAAACGCATGAAGAAACTCCATGCAGATGGACTTTTGGAGTCTCTTGATTATGAATCATTTGACACGTGCGAACCATGCCTCATGGGAAAAATGACCAAGACTCCATTCTCCGGAACAATGGAGCGAGCAACCAACTTATAGGAAATCATACATACTGATGTGTGCGGTCCAATGAGCGTTGAGGCTCGCGGTGGCTATCGTTATGTTCTCACCCTCACTGATGACTTGAGTAGATATGGGTATGTCTACTTAATGAAACACAGTCTGAGACCTTTGAAAAGTTCAAGGAATTTCTGAGTGAGGTTGAGAATCAACGTGACAGGAAAATAAAGTTCTTACGATCAGATCGTGGAGGGGAATATTTGAGTCGCGAATTTGGCACACACTTAAGGAAATGTGGAATCGTTTCACAACTCACGCCGCCTGGAACACCTCAGCGTAATGGTGTGTCCGAACGTCGTAATCGCACTCTATTGGATATGGTGCGATCTATGGTGTCTCTTACCGATCTACCGCTATCATTTTGGGGTTATGCTTTAGAGACTGCCGCATTCACTTTAAATAGGGATCCATCAAAATCCGTTGAGACGACACCGTATGAATTATGGTTTGGAAAGAAACCTAAGCTGTCGTTTCTTAAAGTTTGGGGATGCGATGCTTATGTCAAGAAACTTCAACCTGAAAAGCTCGAACCCAAGTCGGAAAAATGCGTCTTCATAGGATACCCTAAGGAAACCATTGGGTATACCTTCTACCTCATATCCGAAGGCAAGATCTTCGTTGCCAAGAATGGGTCCTTTCTGGAGAAAGAGTTTCTCTCGAAAGAAGTAAGTGGGAGGAAAGTGGAACTTGATGAGATGACCCCTCTCGAACCAGAAAGTAGCGCAGCACAAGAAAATGTTTCTGTGGTGCCTGCACCGACGAGAGAGGAAGTTAATGATGACGATCATGATCAAGTTACCACTGAACTTCGTAGGTCCACAAGGACACGTTCCGCACCAGAGTGGTACGACAACCCTGTCCTGGAAATCATGTTGTTGGACAACGGTGAACCTTCGAACCATGAAGAAGCAATGACGGGCCCAGACTCCAACAAATGGCTTGAAGCCATGCAATCCGAGATAGGATCCATGTATGAAAACAAAGTATGGACTTTGACAGACTTGCCCGATGATCGGCGAGCGATAGAAAATAAATGGATCTTTAAGAAGAAGACGGACGCGGATGGAAATGTTACCATCTATAAAGCTCGACTTGTCGCTAAGGGTTATCGACAAGTTCAAGGAGTTGACTATGATGAGACCTTCTCACCCGTAGCAAAGCTGAAGTCCGTCCGAATCATGTTAGCAATTGCCGCATTCTACGATTATGAGATATGGCAAATGGACGTCAAAACGACATTCCTTAACGGCTTCCTTAAGGAAGAATTGTATATGATGCAGCCGGAAGGTTTTGTCGATCCTAAGAATGCTGACAAGGTATGCAAGCTCCAGCGCTCAATCTATGGGCTGGTGCAGGCATCTCGGAGTTGGAATATTCGCTTTGATGAGATGATCAAAGCGTTTGGGTTTACACAAACTTATGGAGAAGCCTGTGTTTACATGAAAGTGAGTGGGAGCTCTGTAGCATTTCTCATATTATATTTGGATGACATACTGTTGATGGGAAATGATATAGAATTCTTGGAGAGCATAAAGGCCTACTTGAATAAGTGTTTTTCAATGAAGGATCTTGGAGAAGCTGCTTACATATTAGGCATCAAGATCTATAGAGATAGATCGAGACGCCTCATAGGTTTTTCACAAAGCACATACCTTGATAAGATATTGAAGAAGTTCAATATGGATCAGTCCAAGAAGGGGTTCTTGCCTGTATTGCAAGGTGTGAGATTGAGCACGGCTCAATGCCCGACCACGGCAGAAGATAGAGAAAAGATGAGTGTCATCCCCTATGCCTCGGCCATAGGGTCTATTATGTATGCCATGCTGTGTACCAGACCTGATGTAAACCTTGCCGTAAGTTTGGTAGGAAGGTACCAAAGTAATCCCGTCATGGAACACTGGACAGCGGTCAAGAACATCCTGAAGTACCTGAAAAGGACTAAGGATATGTTTCTCGTTTATGGAGGTGACGAAGAGCTCGTCGTAAAGGGTTACGTCGATGCTAGCTTCGACACAGATCTGGATGACTCTAAGTCACAAACCGGATACGTGTATATTTTGAATGGTGGGGCAGTCAGCTGGTGCAGTTGCAAGCAAAGCGTCGTGGCGGGATCTACGTGTGAAGCGGAGTACATGGCAGCCTCGGAGGCAGCGCATGAAGCAATTTGGATGAAGGAGTTCATTGCCGACCTAGGAGTTATTCCCAATGCATCAGGGCCGATGACTCTCTTCTGTGACAACACTGGAGCTATTGCCCTTGCCAAGGAGCCCAGGTTTCACAAGAAGACCAGGCACATCAAGCGTCGCTTCAACTCCATTCGTGAAAATGTTTAGAATGGAGACATAGATATTTGTAAAGTACATACGGATTTGAATATCGCAGATCCGTTGACTAAACCTCTTCCACGGGCGAAACATGATCAACACCAGAACTCTATGGGTGTATGATTCATCACAATGTAACTAGATTATTGACTCTAGTGCAAGTGGGAGACTGTTGGAAATATGCCCTAGAGGCAATAATAAAATGGTTATTATTATATTTCCTTGTTCATGAAAATTGTCTATTGTTCATGCTATAATTGTGTTATCCGGAAATCGTAATACATGTGTGAATTGTAGGGGTAACGCAGCAGAAAACAAAAAATTTCCGACCTACGCACCAGCCCAGGACCACTATGGAGACTGCATACATGGTTTGATCTTTTTCGTTACTGACTCGTAGCGCAGCGGGAAGTAGAGTCGATGACGATCGGCGGTGCAGATCCCCGCAGCTAGGATTTACAACCTCCCAACTGCGAGGATGTATACCCTCATCTGCTCCTCAGACAGCCCTCCGGGAGGCGGTTGAACAGCCCCCCGGACGGTGTCACGGACAGCCCTTCGGGAGGACCTTCGAAACTCGAACGGTCACTCGGACAGCCCTTCGGGAGGACCTTCGAAACTCGGACGGTCACATGGACAGCCCTTCGGGAGGCACTCACAAACTAAGACCGAAACTACGATCTCTCTACAGAGTTGCACACATACGGTGTCATCTATCCGGCAGGGCTTCGCCGTCCAGAACTAGTTCCTGCCGGAACCCAGACAGCCTTACGGCTCTACGAAACTCTTTTCGTGGGAGGGAGAGAAGAAGCCAGATAATGCATGGCATTTGTATGAGAGCAAGGGATGAAGAGATGGCAGCCCTCACCTCCTCTATTTATAGGAAAACCAAGGGGTAGTGTGCCTCCACAATTTACCAAAAAACCCCATGCATTAGGTCACACATGAGGGTGTTAAGGACAAAATGGGATGCCATGTGGAGCTCCAAGGAGCTCCACCACCCATGGCCGGCCACCCCTAGGGGGCCCCCCAAATGGGGTTCCTTCCCTTGTAAGCCACTTCCTTCTAGAACTTTGACCAAGTCCAAAAAGGTGGCTCTCCAAAAATATCCCAAAAAGCACTTTCACTATTCACGACGACATTTTTCAGCGTCCGTTCGAACTGAAAATATTTATGTGGGCTTAGAAAATTTCCAGTACCCACTAAAATGATTTTCAATGCGTTCCGAAACAATTCCGGTTTTAGTGATTTTCATCTGCGAAACGCATCTGAAGTGGCTCCGGCAGCTCCGGAACATTTCCGGTTTTTATCTCAGAAAATTCCAAAAAGCTTCCAAAATGATTCTGGCATCCTCCAAGAATTATCAGGCATGTGCCGAAACCAATTTGACTTAATGGTGTATCCCGAAACAACTTTTCGGTATCATCGAAACTTATCCGATGACCTCTCTCTGCGGTACGATTCCGCTGTCCGAAACTTTTCGGTGTCCGAAACTTTTTCGGTGATTTTCTCTCAGACTCCCTGTCTAGTATTCAGCAGATAGATGACCCTTAAGCGTGTGACCCTATAGGTTCGGTGAAGTATAGACATGACCCGGAACCCCTTCCGATCAATGATCAACATCGGAGCCGTGGACACCCATATTGACCCCTATACCCACACGAATGAATATTCGAGTGAACCTCCAGTTGCAGTGAGCTATTCCTGTTGCTTCGCGATATGTCACAAACACCCGAGGTGAGATTTATTGCATCCCCATGGACAAACAATTTGTCCACCATGCAAGTTACCTCGTTACCGGTTTTGTTCTCTTTTCTCGTTTCCGTGTTCCGGCATCCCAGTGATCAAATCACACTGTGTCTGGCCAGACGATGATGGATACCGTAATACCGAGAGGGCCCGAGAATATCTCTCCATCATCGAAGGAGCAAATCCCAATCTTGAGCTATCAAGTTACTTGACACACTTTTCCATGAACCTGTATGCCGCCATAATAGCCACCCATTTACGGATGACGTTTAACAAACCCCAAAGTTCATGAAGCAAGCATGAAGAAACTCGATACTCTCATGGTCTAAGGAATCATGCGAACGTTAACCATCTTTGTGTTATGTACCATTAACTTGTGACCAATGAATCTCTTAGCATAACATCATGCCGGGTCGATTCAACACAAATGTTCTCTTAACATTGTGCCCTCAAGGTTGCTGACATAGACATGCCCATGATCAGGAAAACATAACCATCATGCAATACTTGAGCTAGTCTTAGAGGCCAGACTAGGAATACATTTTACCGTTTATTATTCCACACGTGCATATGAGTCTTCCTCCGAGCCTCGTGGTTATTGCAGACTCGAGAACCATAGCAGTTATAGCATGGGACATAAACATAATTGTGAACTCGGAGATAAATAATATCATTTATTATTGCCTCTAGGGCATATCTCCTACAGACTCCCGCTTGCACTAGAGTCAATAATCTAGTTAATGCTAATGCACTTTACACCTATGGCATACTGGTGTAAAAAATGCTTCGCATGTGGTATAGCCTGATGTCCATCGGATCTGACAATTTCAGCGCCGTGTGTATCTCTGCATATCCTCGCATTTTCATGCTTTCACAAAATTCATATTTTGTGTGGACTTGGCGTTGTATGTATTTGAATCATAGGTCGAACCTGGATTCCTCAGACTGAGTTATGGAGCAACTACCTGCAGTAGTGTCCCATTGACAAAAGCCATCTTGGAACCATACTAAGTTCATGAATGAACTATATGATTCAACATCTTCTTTTGTTGCTTCTAAAGCGTCAACATACTTAGTCATTTGTTATAGAATTTGCCACAGTATCCTGTTGGGAACAATTTCCAACTTCCGTGCCACCATATTGTGTATTACACAAAAACCCTTAACTTAAATCGAAAATCGCATGGAGAAAAGATGAAGACTATCGATGTAACATTTTACAACGAACTCTTCATGATCTCCGCTTGCAAGAAAACATATCATCAGTACTTACTCTAGCACTCAATGACATCTTTCACTGTTGTCCCACGATCAGTACTTTGATCACTTTAGTATCCATACTCGCAACACCTTGGGAGTATCGGACATATCTGGTTGTTTTACATACCATGGAATACATGATTAATCCAAACACAAAAGTGTGTGGAATCTACATCATGTATTTTACTCATCAGTGTTTTGGGACACCGAGTCTTGCAAAAACTCTTTCCATGTGACTTTGGCAAGAATCACTCCTTGGCATTTTAAATGCTAAAAGGTTTTAGCATCTTGTCAATATGTATTCATTGCTTAGCCCCATTAGGTAAATCTATCTCCATAGATCATCATGCCTAATATTGAGGCTATTTAGCCTAAGCACTTCATCGAAAAACTATTTTCAAATGAAGTCCTAATTCGTGTTAAGAAATTTATTTCCAATTACCAATGTGCCAAGCACATAAGGTTTTTAGAAATATTATTACGCTCCCACTTACTTTCTTGAATTACAAGCATCTTCGTTACCCATTGATGAAGTCAAAACCCCTTTGACCATTTCATCAAAACACGAAGATTCCAACTCCATTTTGCTCTCTTCTGTCCATTGCTGGAACTCTGAAGTTTGCATACCTACTAGCATCCTCTGGATAGACAAATTACTTTGGACTGTATCATATACAAGTCCTAGCTTTCATTTCCATCAGATGGAAATCCTTTTATCATCCATGTTCCATATCTCATGATTGAAATATGTATTAATTGCTAGTTCAACCCGAACCGACTTTAAGCATCGCTACGATGAAAACAACCTCATCATAGTCAACTCTTGAACTTGTTATTTCAACAAGTCGAGCTTTATGGACAAAACATTTTTATCCGTATCAGTTTTAAGTTCCATAAATATTCGTTAGACTCTAAGTCTTCCGAAAGGTGTATCAAGGTTTAAATCTTGAATCACTTATATGGAAACTAACTCGGGTTGTATTGGCATTTAGCCAATTCCGGAGTCAGGGCCCATCAACGCTTCCTTGTGTATCATAGGTATAATGTTGTCTAACAACAATATCTCGTTTGCGCACCTGAGAGGTTTGCACGAGCCTTGCCTACGTGGTTCAGCTGCAAGTTCGACCGAAGTTCATACATTTTATTGTAGAGACTTCCGTATCAGTCGCAGTAGGAAACTCTGGAATTACTTCCAAGGTCTCTTTCATTTGATCTGATGACGTAGATACTGTTTATCTCGTCGAGTTGCACTATTCTCCCACTCACCTTTTTGAAAGAACCATTCTCTTTAAAAGCACATCGTTTCGCGGCAAAACTATTTGCCTCGGTATAGTGAGGGAGGAATACCCAACATTTTGGTATAACCTACAAAGTAGCACTTGTCTGATTTGGAATAGGTTTGTAACCTTTTACACAAGCCCCATATTCCAAATGTTAAGAAAAGATATAACATGGTTGGGCGTACCATACCATGGCTTCATTTCAACAGACCCGATGTAGCTCTTTTCAGTGTAAAAGCCGCAGTCTCTATAGCATCACTTTAAAAGGGATAATGGAAAATTTATTGATGTCATCTTTGACCTTACCATGTCATAAATGGTTTGATTACATCTCCACAGACTTTCCACTTGCAGTGGTGTTCCGGAAGGTGCAAGTTATGAAACCCCTTTCACAACTCATCAGACATTCGCTAAACATGTAACTCAAATATTTCTTTGTGCAATCAAATTGCAGAAACATAATTTTCTTGTTACAATAACTTCTACTTCATTTTTGAGAACCTTTCGAATGATTTCAAAAGATCCAGACTTACGTCTCATCAAGTAAATATCCATATATCTACTTGAGTCATTTCTGAAGATAAATAAATCCGCCACTAACAACACTTATCGGACTACACACATCAAATGCATGATCACTAATAAGTTTGTTGTTCGTTCCTTATGGCCTGTGAACGGTATTTTAGTCACTTCACTTTTCGGAGGAAAGTTGCAAGTGTCAGATGATTCAAAATCAAAAAGACTTCAAAATCCATCATAATGGAATTTTCCATGCGGATTTCTCCAATGTGACCAAATGTAGTGCCACACTTGTGTGGTATTCTTTTAGTCTTGCGACATTTAGCGTCAGTGTTATGGATGTATCATATTACCATTAATATTCATAACATACCTGCCATCTTGGATGGAAGCATGGCCCTTCATGTTATTCATAATACTTAACAACAATTGTTGTTTTTATGAACAACTCTTTTGCAACAAACATTGTGCAATGGGCTAGAGTGTATGAAACTCTAAAATGAATTATGAAAGTAAACCCAGAGGTATTGTATTATTATCAATATTCATAACATACATCTCATTCATAATGAAAGTATGGCCCTTGTGTTATTCATAACATCGAACATAAAAAGTCCTCTGATGAACAACCTTCTTGCAAGATACCTTATGCAATGGGATAGAGTTTGTAAAACTCTAAATGAATTATGAAAAATAAATACAGACGGCAATACACCGATGGAAGGTATAGTAACATTTACTATGTTCCCTGTGTATACCTTGACCTCATTTCTAGCTAGTCTTTCAGGCCATAGTAGTTCTTACATCGAGTTGCAACAGAATGCAATCGAGCTGGCAATTTTGTGATGAACTCACAATACCCAAGAATTAGTGATTAACATGTTTAACCATAATTCGCAAGAACTATATCTTTGACCAGCCTTCTATACATCAAAAACTTGTATGACATTCATACATGAGCTGGATATTCCAGCCTTCTTTCCTTTTGCCTTTATACTTCTAACAGTTTAACTTTTAGTATTTCTCCTACTCTCAGAAGAAGCACCCAACTTAAGAGTGGCATTAGCCCCGGACTTCCTAGGCGTGTAAGTCATACTAACACCCTTTGGCACTTCCTTTCTCTTTAAGTTGTTGTTTTATTCACCTTTCATTATATGACAGGTGTTCTTCTGGATCCCTTTCCCAACAGTCAAATGCATAGTAAACACTTTTACTAATACTTGCAAACAAACATTGCTTTGTTTGTATCTAAAAATAATTTTCAGTTCCATGAATATCATATAACTATCCCAACTTTCGAAGTTTGGGTTTCATGGAAGCAAACATATTCCACTTGACCGTAACAGAATTCTAGCTTTTGGATCGAAGGACGAGAGTCACATGATCCATAGCATTAGCGGGAGGATACGGAAAGCATGCGATAGGAAAAAGTCCTTCTCGGCACTTTTGAGGACAATCCTCATATTACCTTACCAATCGTAAAGTTTTAACCAGATATTTAACAACTATTCAATTTTAACAGGGAAGGTGGAAACGCCAGCCATTATTCTACAACTATTTTGCAAGAAACACTTAGATAGTGTTCATAATTAATTGCACTAAGAATTAAACATGCTAATTCAGCAGTGCGCTCCCACTCAAATCAATATCTCTCATAATTGATTTAGAGTGATTCAAGATCCATATTTCTATTCCATGCCATTGACGGGTTCATCACTGATAACACAAATTTCAATCGGTAGGCCAACTTGCCGATCACATCTCTTATGTGATTCTTGTTCATCTTTCGATGGGCGTGTTCCGAGCTCAGGACTCTCCTGCCTGAACGTCAAAGACAACCAAGTGATCTTGCTGCGAGGTCTGACCTCACCCGCCTCATTCCTCTCGATTCGTTCGTGCTCATGTGTACATGGCGCACCCCGAAAAGATACGAATTTCAGACGGTGCTACACTTGGGTGAACACTAACTACTTTGATATTTTAAGTGAGAGATCACCCTAATAAAAAGCGACTACCGCGCAATCAAGAAGGGTGCATCATAAGGGATAAACATCTCAGGCAATTCATAATAGCATGATATGGTATAGCCCTTTCTGACGGAGAAGTATTTCATTTCTCCGTCTTCGGCATTCGCGTCGGTGTTCACCTTCACGAAGATTGCCACCACCTTGTCGATGCACCAGATAATATTGCTATCTCTATAGCTAATAAAATAAGTGCATTACTTAAGGTTGACACGCAGGTCATTAAAGTGACAATCATATGGCTCCAGCCATCATGTCGAATCATGACACGCAGGTCATGTTAATTACATCATATAGTCATCTCATACATAATCAAATTGAATATGAGCATTGCTATACCACATCACATGCACATCCTGCAAAACCAAGTTAGACGCCTCTAATCGGTTTATGCAAAAAATTATTTTACGTGGCTTCTAAGGTTTTGACTTAAACCGCAGCTACCAACGTTTTATCATCAAGTATGATTATTCAAGTTGCTAGATTAACATATCGGGGTGTATGAAACACGAGATAATTAAATCTCGAGCCCCATACTAAACTTCGTCATACGCATGACCCCCGTGCAGATCATATCTGCAATGCCCTTTCGTCTGCGAATTTCATCTTTCTTTTGACTACGGCAGAACCCAAAGAACTGATAGCACTTCCATGGTCAATCAGGATCACGGATTGCCAGAACTTTGTCAAATTCCACCATGCTGTCTCGAGATTGAGCAAACGCAAATTCTAGGGAAACAACAAGAACGTCGGGTAACAGCTTTCATCTGTCACCCGCATAAATAATTTTCAGCAATAGATCTCATCTACTACCTAATTATATTATGCAATACCCATACATCTCCATGTATTCTAGATCGTAACCTGCATCTACGCATAGCACGGCTCTTGATGCCACTGTAGGGGTAACGCAGCAGAAAACAAAAAATTTCCAACCTACGCACCAGCCCAGGACCACTATGGAGACTGCATACATGGTTTGATCTTTTTCGTTACCGACTCATAGCGCAGCGGGAAGTAGAGTCGATGACGATCGGCGGTGCAGATCCCCGCAGCTAGGATTTACAACCTCCCAACCGCGAGGATGTATACCCTCATCTGCTCCTCAGACAGCCCTCCGAGAGGCGGTTGAACAGCCCCCCGGACGGTGTCGCGGACAGCCCTTCGGGAGGACCTTCGAAACTCGAACGGTCACTCGGACAGCCCTTCGGGAGGACCTTCGAAACTCGGACGGTCACATGGACAGCCCTTCGGGAGGCACTCACGAACTAAGACCGAAACTACGATCTCTCTACAGAGTTGCACACATACGGTGTCATCTATCCGGCAGGGCTTCGCCGTCCAGAACTAGTTCCTGCCGGAACCCAGACAGCCTTACGGCTCTATGAAACTCTTTTCGTGGGAGGGAGAGAAGAAGCCAGATAATGCATGGCATGTGTATGAGAGCAAGGGATGAAGAGATGGCAGCCCTCACCTCCTCTATTTATAGGAAAACCAAGGGGTAGTGTGCCTCCACAATTTACCAAAAAACCCCATGCATTAGGTCACACATGAGGGTGTTAAGGACAAAATGGGATGCCATGTGGAGCTCCAAGGAGCTCCACCACCCATGGCCGGCCACCCCTAGAGGGGCCCCCCCAAATGGGGTTCCTTCCCTTGTAAGCCACTTCCTTCTAGAACTTTGACCAAGTCCAAAAAGGTGGCTCTCCAAAAATATCCCAAAAAGCACTTTCACTATTCACGACGACATTTTTCAGCGTCCGTTTGAACTGAAAATATTTATGTGGGCTTAGAACATTTCCAGTACCCACTAAAATGATTTTCAACGCATTCCGAAACAATTCCGGTTTTAGTGATTTTCATCTGCGAAACGCATCTGAAGTGGCTCCGGCAGCTCCGGAACATTTCCGGTTTTTATCTCAGAAAATTCCAAAAAGCTTCCAGAATGATTCTGGCATCCTCCAAGAATTATCAGGCATGTGCCGAAACCAATTTGACTTAATGGTGTATCCCGAAACAACTTTTCGGTATCATCGAAACTTATCCGATGACCTCTCTCTGCGGTACGATTCCGCTGTCCGAAACTTTTCGGTGTCCGAAACTTTTTCGGTGATTTTCTCTCAGACTCCCTGTCTAGTATTCAGCAGATAGATGACCCTTAATCGTGTGACCCTATAGGTTCGGTGAAGTATAGACATGACTCGGAACCCCTTCCGATCAATGATCAACATCGGAGCCGTGGACACCCATATTGACCCCTATACCCACACGAATGAATGTTCGAGTGAACCTCCAGTTGCAATGAGCTATTCCTGTTGCTTCGTGATATGTCACAAACACCCAAGGTGAGATTTATTGCATGCCCATGGATGAACAATTTGTCCACCATGCAAGTTACCTCGTTACCGGTTTTGTTCTCTTTTCTCGTTTCCGTGTTCCGGCATCCCAGTGATCAAATCACACTGTGTCTGGCTAGACGGTGATGGATACCGTAATACCGAGAGGGCCCGAGAATATCTCTCCATCGTCGGAGGAGCAAATCCCAATCTTGAGCTATCAAGTTACTTGACACACTTTTCCATGAACCCGTAAGCCGCCGTAACAGCCACCCATTTACGGATGACGTTTAACAAACCCCAAAGTTCATGAAGCAAGCATGAAGAAACTCGATACAAATGTTCTCTTAGCATAACATCATGCCGGGTCAATTCATGGACTTGTGACGAATGAACTTGTGACGAATGAATCTCTTAGCATAACATCATGCCGGGTCAATTCAACACAAATGTTCTCTTAACATTGTGCCCTCAAGGTTGCTGACATAGACATGCCCATGATCAGGAAAACATAACCATCATGCAATACTTGAGCTAGTCTTAGAGGCCAGACTAGGAATACATTTTACCGTTTATTATTCCACACGTGCATATGAGTCTTCCTCCGAGCCTCGTGGTTATTGCAGACTCGAGAACCATAGCAGTTATAGCATGGAACATAAACATAATTGTGAACTCGGAGATAAATAATATCATTTATTATTGCCTCTAGCGCATATCTCCAACATGAATACATAGACCATAACATGTCCCTAGTGAGCCTCTAGTTGACTAGCTCGTTGATCAATAGATGGTTACGGTTTCCTGACCATGGACATTGGATGTCATTGATAACGGGATCACATCATTAGGAGAATGATGTGATGGACAAGACCCAGTCCTAAGCATAGCACTAGATCGTGTAGTTCGTTTGCTGAAGCTTTTCTAATGTCAAGTATCATTTCCTTAGACCATGAGATCATGCAACTCCCGGACACCGTAGGAATGCTTTGGGTGTACCAAACATCACAACGTAACTGGGTGACTATAAAGGTGCACTACAGGTATCGCTGAAAGTGTCTGTTGGGTTGGCATGGATCGAGACTGGGATTTGTCACTCCGTGTGACGGAGAGGTATCTCTGGGCCCACTCGGTATTGCATCATCATAATGAGCTCAATGTGACTAAGTAGTTAGTCGCGGGATCATGCATTATGGAACGAGTAAAGTGACTTGCCGGTAACGAGATTGAACGAGGTATTGGGATACCGACGATCGAATCTCGGGCAAGTAACGTACCGATTGGCAAAGGGAATTGTATACGGGATTGCTTGAATCCTCGACATCGTGGTTAATCCAATGAGATCATCGTGGATGATGTGGGAACCAACATGGGTATCCAGATCCCGCTGTTGGTTATTGGCTAGAGAGGTGTCTCGGTCATGTCTGCATGATTCCCGAACCCGTAGGGTCTACACACTTAAGGTTCGATGACGCTAGGGTTATAAGGAAGGTATGTATGTGATTACCGAATGTTGTTCAGAGTCCGGCATGACTTCACGAGGAGTTCCGGAATGGTCCGGAGGTAAAGATTTATATATGGGAAGTCACCATACGGTCACCGGAAGTGTTCGGGGGCATGCCGGTATTGTACCGGGTCCACCGAAGGGGTTCCGGGGGTCCACCTGCCCCGGAGGGCCTTATGGGCTGTAGGTGGAAGGGAACCAGTCTCTAAGTGGGCTGGGGCGCCAACCCCCCTAGGGCCCATGCGCCTAGGGTTTGGGGGAACCCTAAAAGGGGCGCCCCCCCCCCTTGCTTGGGGGGCAAGCCACCTCCCCCTTGGCCGCCGCCCCCCTCTAGATCCCATCTAGAGGGGCTGGCCCCCTTCCCCCTTCTCCCTATAAATAGAGGGGTGAGGGGAGGGCAGCCGCACCACATCCAAGGCGCAGCCCCTCCCCTCCCCAACACTTCTCCTCCTCCGCGTGCGCTTGGCGAAGCCCTGCTGGAGAACTGTCACTCCACCGCCACCACGCCGTCGTGCTGCTGTTGGATCCTTCTTCCTCAACCTCTCCCTCCTCCTTGCTGGATCAAGGCGTGGGAGACGTCACCGTTCCGTACGTGTGTTGAACACGGAGGTGCCGTCCGTTCAGCGCTTGGATCATCGGTGATTTGGATCACGACGAGTACGACTCCATCAACCCCGTTCTCTTGAACGCTTCCGCTCACGATCTACAAGGGTATGTAGATGCACTCCTCCCTTCTCGTTGCTAGTAAACTCCATAGATTGATCTTGGTGATGCGTAGAAAATTTTGAATTATTGCTACGTTCCCCAACAATTCCTACTTAATTACTTATGCCAAGTGACACGACATCTAGAGGAATGAACAGACTTGTCACACAGCGAGCTCCACAATGGAAAGAAGCCAGTGCAAAAAACTGAGTATTCTCAGTGAATCAACTCATTACTGAATCTTCTCAGTGAATCAACTCATTACTGAATCTTCTCAGTGAATCAACTAGTACTACAACCAAATTCAGTGAATTAAGCTACTCCATTTTGAAGTACTGCTCGAGTGCTCAAACATGCAGAGATACAAGTACTACAGGTTTCTCGAAGGCGTAGAATCGACCTAGCGTGTCACAAGAGACATAGTAGTACATTTTGTTGGTGAGGCAAGGAAACATATAGCACTATGTACCGCATCTAGAGAATTATGCCCAGTTCACTTCATTTGGAGTTAATAAACTCGATAAACTGTCACTGGCAGTAAGACACCACTACTACAAGTACTATTGTAGTAGTTGAGGAAGAAGATTTTAGTACAGTACTACTACACATGTGTACTAACTAGTAAGTAATAGGATACACACAAGTAACTAGGTGTAGTAGTAGAAGGGACCTAGATAGTACCCAAGACACATGCTGCTAGTAAATTGTTGTTATGGGTGAGACAAGAGAGCAGGTGGTACTCTGTGGTGCTAGTAGGAAGGGAATTATGGCCACTCAGAATAAATTAACAGTGAGTAGTCAATGGAGTGTCACCAGCAGCAAGATAGCACAACTCTTCTAGTACTGCAGCAAGAAGAATAAAGTATATAATACACAGGCAAGGCATTTAGCTGGAGAATATGAATCACAAATTTTATGATTACACAAGACCTAATGAACACATTTTCTAATCACATCCATTTTCTAATTAACTAGCACCTAAATATATACATGCAGTACTTCAGGAAATTTATGACTTCGACATTGTATTAATAGCAGATTACGAACTAATGTACTTGTACTTGATCTAGTTGAATAAATGCAGATAGGTCCTGGTTCAGCCAGCTCCAACTTATGCTACTAGCTACTGACAGAAAAACACAGAGAGAGGGAGAGGGGGGAGATCCGGCGACAGTATGGCTAGATCAGGCGACCCCGTGGGAAGATCTGGCGCCCCTCCGTGTCCGGGTTCTCCACCTTATCGTCCAGCCCATCGTGCCTCCTTCCCCTTGCCGTGGTCGTGGTCTGCCCGACACAGAACAAGAAGAGATGGGATCTGCATCTGCCCTAGGAAGAAAGCAAAGCAAAGCAAGCAGCGGCACATGAGATGAAGGAGATGCAGCAGGCTATGGAGGAGAGTCGGAATGGGTAAAGGAGGAGGGCTTACCTGGGCATCCAGCACGCCTCCTACCTCACCGTCGTCAAGGGCCACCACGGCGGCGGCGGAAGCAGCTGCGAGATCCCCCATGTACAAGAGAAGGGGTGCAGAATGTGGCCGGCTAGGACCCTCCATGAGCCGTCTCCTGTTGCTAGTGCAGCAGCCGCCGCAGTTGGCTGCGGATCCGGCGCCGTCTTTGCCGGAACACGGGCGGAGGAGGGATCCTTGGTCATCTCTGTCGCTCCGTCCGCGAGGGGCTAGGGTTTCGGGCGCCCTCGAGGAAGGAAGGGAGGGAGGTCGCCGGTGAAGCTGGGGCGGAGGGGGCGGCGACTGTAGGGGGCAGCGGCATGGCGAGGCACGCCCACAGCGCCGTGGCCGCGCCGGCGCTGAGCAGCGCCATGGATCCGAGGGGAGAGGGCGCGGCTTTGCTGTATTGGAGGAGGAAGTATGCGTGGGGGACGGCGGCGAGCTCCGCCAGAGGAAGGTGGCGGCGGCGATCTGGAAGGGAGGAGGCGAGCTCTCGCTCTCTCTCTCTCTCTCTCTCTCCATCGGGCGAGACAGCAAGGAGATGGAAGTGGGAAAGAAAGGCGGCGGGCGGGGGGGTGGTGGATGGAAAATGGCTAGCTAGGGTTTTGGGGTTGGTGTGGAAGGGTTGAGGACGGCCGTTGGATCCGCGAGCATCCGACGGCGTATGACTCACGATCCGCGTGAGATGTCTATGGACCAATCAGAATGCAGTATGATGTTATGACCATCTAAATAGGTCATAGTTGCCTAAAAATAATGTGTTAAAATCATGTCAGCTATTTTATGACCTGAGAAATTCAAAAAGAAAGTGGAAACCTTCTCATTGTGTCACCAAAATGTGAACAAGTTTTCAAAAAAAATAACAAACATGAAAAAAGATAAATATCTTTAAAAAGGTGTCATGAGATATGAGTTTTTTGGAAAAAAACATTTTCCATTTTTCGAATGCCTGAAATGAGTTTTTTTGTGAAGGACCTACCATATATTTGTTGACAAATTGTACCAAATCAATTTTCTAAAATATTAGGCCATATTTAATGCACAATTGACCAAATGGTTGGGTGTCAGAAGTTTTGA
This sequence comes from Triticum aestivum, assembly GCF_018294505.1. Lineage (NCBI taxonomy): Eukaryota > Viridiplantae > Streptophyta > Magnoliopsida > Poales > Poaceae > Triticum > Triticum aestivum. Next base: position 15,276,754 of record NC_057799.1, read on the forward strand.
TCCACCTCTGGTGAAAAAGACAAATTTCCGCCGATTTAGTAGGAAGCGGGTCAAATTTGAACTGCGGCTGCCTTATAGTTTGCTCTTTATTTTTTCAAAAAATCATTTCTAGGTACATAAGTATCTATTTAATCAGAGAAACACCAAAAGTTTTCCAAGATTCAACCACTAGCTAGGAACGGTCATGCCCGCCGTTTTGACCGCATTTTGAAACGGGCATAAAAAATTAAAAAAATCAAGAAATTGGAAAACCTTCGCGTTGTGTCATTATATGTGGCCATTTTACCAGAAAAAATAATAAACTTGTAATACGGCAATTATTTTAAAAAAGTGTTCTCAGAAAGGAGCTATCATGTGTGAAGATTCATGGCTTTCAAGCCAAATGATCAATCTTATGGCCACATTCATGGCATAGTTTGTTCAAATGATCTCATATTGTGCACAAGGGTGCATCTTGGAATTCCAAACAATGTTTCCTAAGGGAGTTCTCATTTTCTTTACACGGAAAATACATTTTTCCATTTTTTGAGTGCCCGAAATGAGCTTCTTTGTGAAGGACCAACCAAATATTTGTTGCAAAATTATACCAAATCATTTTTCTAAAATACTAGGACATATTTAATGCACAGTTGACCAAATGGTTGGGTGTGAAAAGCTTTGATCCACCTCTCATGAAAAAGACAAATTTCCATCGATTCAGTAGGAAGCGGGTCAAATTTGAACTGCAGCTGCCTCATAGTTTGATCTTTATTTTTTACAAAAATGATTTATAGGTACATAAGTATCTATTTAATCATAGAAATACCAAAAAAAATCCAAGATTCAACCACTAGCTAGGAACGGTTATGCTCGCCGTTTTGACCGCATTTTGAAACGGGCATAATTTTTTTAAAAAAAATCAAAAAATTGGAAAACCTTCGCATTGTGCCATTATATGTGACCAAGTTTCCAGGAAAAATAATAAACTTGTAATATAGTAATTATTTAAAAAAAGTGTTCTCAGAAATGAGTTATAATGCGTGAAGATTCATGGATTTCAAGCCAAATGATCAATCTTATGGCCACATTCATGGCATAGTTTGTTCAAATGATCTCATATTGTTCACAAGGGTGCATCTTGAAATTCCAAACAATGTTGCCTAAGGGAGTTTTCATTTTCTTTGCATGGAAAATTCATTTTCCATTTTTTGAGTGCCTGAAATGAGTTTTTTTTGTGAAGGACCTACCATATATTTGTTGCAAAAGTGGACCTAAGCAATTTTCTAAAATACTAGGCCATATTTAATGCACAATTGACAAAATGGTTGGGTTTCAAAAGTTTTGATCCACCTCTGGTAAAAAGACAAATTTCTGCCGATTCAGCACGAAGCGAGTCAAATTTGAACTGCAGCTACCTTATTGTTTGCTCTTTATTTTTCCCAAAAATCATTTCTAGTTACATAAGTATCTATTTAAACATAAATACATGGTTTGGTGGTGATACGTTGAGTTTTGGATGGTGGCCCAGGGCCCCAACTCCAAAGCGCGTAAACTCGCATGCCCGCCGCGTGGTCACCGCGTGACCTTGGCGTTGACATGCATTCTGGGAGGCCTAGGCATGTCTAGTGGGTTGGGCACTCCTCAGGTAGGTGCTAGGAAGAAAATTACAACAGAAGAATCTCATGAGGAGACCGACCTATGCTCAAAGATGAATTAGCAGCCAAGTGTTTGATTAGCGGTACAGGAAATGCACATGGCCAATGGGCGTGAGTTTTGGCTGAGGATGATCATCTACTAAGAGGAATGTCTTCACAAATTTTCAGCTCAAAAGGAGGCTCCTAGGTGGTACTTGCTTTGCAAAGTACCACAGTGGACAAAAATATGAATATTGAAGCTGGGCTCAAAATAATGAATGGATTGAGCTGAAATTTGGTGGGGGATGGTTATTTGGGCATAGGAAAGCACTGTAGAAAATTGATACCATTTGGACATGCTAAAGTGGTACTTCCTTCACAATACTCTTCTCTGGACAGAAACTTGGGAAAATTAGCGAGAGAAATTGGATGAATGAAATGAGCTCAAACTTGGTGTAGGTAAGTTACATAGGTATGGTCATGCGCTTGTAAATTTTCAGATCATTTGGGTAAGCCTAGCTAGTACTTACTTCACAAAGCTTCTCTCGAGGTAGAAACTTTGGAAATTTCCTGAGAAAGATTTACCAGGAAAATGGAGCTGAATATTATCATGTGGCGATGATTTGGGTATGGAAGAGTGCCCAAAAAGTTTGAGGGTAATAGGAGGGGTCTAGATAACACTTGCTTTGCAACGTGCCAATCTGGCCATAAAATATAAATTGAACCTGGGCTCACATAGATGATTTGAATGAGCTGCAATTTGGAGGAGGGTGATAATTTGGGCATATGAAGGAACTGTATAAATTTCATGTCATTTGGATATATAAAAAAGGTACTTCCTTCACAATGCTTCTAGGTGGACAAAAACTTTGGAAATTTGCCGAGGAAGATTTTCTAGGAAAATGGAGCTAACTTTTGTCATGAGGAAATGATTTGGATAGGAAAAGGTGCCCAAAAATTTCGAGGGCAATCAAGAATATATAAATAGCACTTCCTTCATAAAGTGCTGTTGTGAACAGAATAGGAAAATGAATATTGTTGAATTATTTTTGAACTAGGCAAGGAAGGATTTTTACATATTTGACGAAGATATGACCCAAAGAATTTATTAGATTTTTTTGGGAATTTTGGGACTGACAAAAATATAGGTTGCTTCACAACCTAGGGAAAAAATTGACATATGGACATGACACATAGGCAAAACTGATGAGGTGGCGCCAAGTCATACCAATCCACCACAATTTACAAGGTTATGACCATCTATATTGGTCATGATCAGCTAGAAATAAGGCAGTGGACTAGTGCTGTCTGCTTTATGACCATTTCATGTGAGGAAATTACGACCTTTCTGACCAAAATGGTTGATATAGTTTAGGGTTTGGAGCCCCTCGAACAGCTTTTGACCAATTGGTCTCAAATGGTCATAGATCTATGACCAATTCTTCCAGGGTCACTGACAGAAGGTCACTAGTTGACATATTTCTTGTAGTCATGCCGGTGATGATGGAGATCATGACAGTACTTTGGAGATGGAGATCAAAGGCACAAGATGATGATGGCCATATCATGTCACATATTTTGATTGCATGTGATGTTTATCTTTTATGCATCTTTTTTTTGCTTAGTTCGGCGGTAGCTTTATAAGATGATCCCTTACTAAAATTTCAAGGTATAAGTGTTCTCCCTGAGTATGCACCGTTGCGACAGTTCTTCGTGCTGAGACACCACGTGATGATCGGGTGTGATAAGTTCTACGTTCACATACAATGGGTGTAAGCTAGTTTTGCACACACAGAATACTCGGGTTAAACTTGACGAGCCTAGCATATGCAGATATGGCCTCGGAACACTGGAGACCGAAAGGTCGAACGTGAATCATATAGTAGATATGATCAACATAGTGATGTTCACCATTGAAAACTACTCCATCTCACGTGATGATCGGACATGGTTTAGTTGATTTGGATCACGTGATCATTTAAATGACTCGAGGGATGTCTATCTAAGTGGGAGTTCTTAAGTAATATGATTAATTGAACTTTAATTTATCATGAACTTAGTCCTGATAGTATTTGCATAACTATGTTGTAGATCAATAGCTCGCGATGTAGCTCCCCGTTTATTTTTGATACGTTCCTAGAGAAAAATAAGTTGAAAGATGATAGTAGCAATGATGCGGACTTGGTCCGTGATCTGAGGATTATCCGCATTGCTGCACAGAAGAATTATGTCCTTGATGCACCGCTAGGTAACAGACCTATTGCAGGAGCAGATGCAGACGCTATGAACGTTTGACAAAGCTTGGTATGATGACTACTTGATAGTTTAGTGCACCATGCTTTACGGCTTAGAACCGGGACTTCAAAAATGTTTTGAATGCCACAGAGCATAGTTGAAATTGGTATTTCATACTCTAGCCTACCCCAACTTGTTTGGGACTAAAGGCTTTGTTGTTGTTGTTGTTTGTTGTTGTTTGTATACCCGTGTCGAGAGGTATGAGACCTCTGACAGTATTTTGCCTAAAAGATGGAGGAGAATAGCTCAACCAGTGAGCATGTGCTCAGATTGTCTGGGTACTACAATCACTTGAATTAAGTGGGAGTTAATCTTCCAGATAAGATAGTGATTGACAGAACTCTCTAGTCACTATCACCGAGTTACTAGAACTTTGTGATGAACTATAATATGCAAGGGATAACGGAAACAATTCCCAAGCTCTTCGCGATGCTGAAATCTGCGAAGGTAGAAATCAAGAAAAAACATCAAGTGTTGATGGTTGACAAGACCACTAGTTTCAGGTAAAAGGGCAAGGGAAAGAAAGGGAACTTCAAGAAGAATGGCAAGCAAGTTGCCACTCCCATGAAGAAGCCCAAAGCTAGACCCAAGCCTGAAACTAAGTGCTTCTACTACAAAGGAAATGGTCACTGGAAGTGGAAGTGGAACTGCCCTAGATACTTGGCAGATAAGAAGGATGGCAAAGTGAACAAAGGTATATTGGATATACATGTTATTGATGTGTACTTTACTAGTGTTTATAGCAACACCTCGCTATTTGATACTGGTTCAGTTGCTAAGAGTAGTAACTCGAAACGGGAGTTGCAAAATAAACAGAGACTAGTTGAGGGCGAGGTGATGATGTGTGTTGGAAGTGATTCCAAGGTTGATAAGATACCATCGCACACTCCCTTTACCTTCGGGATTAGTGTTGAACCTAAAATAAATGTTATTTAGTGTTTGCGTTGAGCATGAATATGATTGGATCATATTTATTGCAACACGGTTATTCAAGTCAAAGAATAATTGTTGTTCTATTTAAATGAATAAAACCTTCTATGGTCATACACTCAATATAAATGGTTTATTGAATCTCGATCATAGTTATACACATATTCATAATATTGATGCCAAAAGATGCAAAGTTAAAAATGATAGTGCAACTTATTTGTGCACTGCTGTTTAGGTCGTATTGGTGTAAAGCGCATGAAAAAACTCCATGCTGATGGGCTTTTGGAATCACTTGATTATGGATCACTTGATGTTTGCGAACCATGCCTCATGGGCAAGATGACTAAGACTCCGTTCTCCGGAACAATGGAGCGAGCAACTGACTTATTGGAAATAATACATACTGATGTATCTGGTCCGATGAGTGTTGAGGCTTGCGGCGGGTATCGTTATTTTCTGACCTTCACAGATGATTTGAGCAGATATGGGTATATCTACTTGATGAAACACAAGTCTGAAACATTTGAAAAGTTCAAAGAATTTCAGAGTGAAGTGGAGAATCATCGTAACAAGAAATTAAAGTTTCTACGATCTGATCACAGAGCGAATATTTGAGTTACGAGTTTGGCCTTCAATTAAAACAATGTGGAATAGTTTCACAAACTCATGCCACCTGGAACACCACAGCATAATGGTGTGTCCGAACGTCATAACCATACTTTATTGGATATAGTACAATCTATGATGTCTCTTACCGATTTACCACTATCGTTTTGGGGTTATGCATTGGAGACATCTATATTCACGTTGAAAAGGGCACCATCTAAATCCATTGAGACGACACCGTATGAACTATGGTTTGGCAAGAAACCTAAGCTGTCGTTTCTTAAAGTTTAGGGTTTCAATGCTTATGTGAAAAAGTTTCAACCTGATAAGCTTGAACCCGAATCGGAGAAGTGCTTCTTCATAGGATACCCAAAAGAAAATGTTGGGTACACCTTCTATCACAGATCCGAAGGCAAGATCTTTGTTGCTAAGAATGGATCCTTTCTAGAGAAGGAGTTTCTCTCAAAAGAAGTGAGTGGGAGGAAAGTAGAACTTGATGAAGCAATTGTACCTTCTCCCGAATTGGAAAGTAGTTCATCACAGAAATCAGTTCCAGTGATTCCTACACCAATTAGTGAGGAAGCTAATGATGATGATCATGAAACTTCAGATCAAGTTACTACAGAACCTCGTAGGTCAACCAGAGCACGTTCCGCACCAGAGTGGTACGGTAATCCTGTTCTGGAAGTCATGTTACTAGACCATGACAAACCTACAAACTATGAGGAAGCGATGATGAGCCCAGATTCCGCGAAATGGCTTGAGGCCATGAAATCTGAGATAGGATCCATATATGAGAACAAAGTGTAGACTTTGGTTGACTTGCCCAATGATCGGCAAGCCATTGAGAATAAATGGATTTTCAAGAGGAAGACGGACGCTGATAGTAGTGTTACTATCTACAAAGCTCGAATTGTCACAAAAAGGGTTTTCGACAAGTTCAAGATGTTGACTACGATGAGATTTTCTCACTCGTAGTGATGCTTAAGTATGTCCGAATCATGTTAGCAATTGCCACATTTTATGAAATCTGGCAAATGGATGTCAAAACTGTATTCCTTAATGGTTTTCTTAAAGAAGAGTTGTATATGATGCAACCAGAAGGTTTTGTCAATCCTAAAGGTGTTAACAAAGTGTGCAAGCTCCAGCGATCCATCTATGGACTGGTGCAAGCATCTCGGAGTTGGAATATACGCTTTGATGAGTTGATCAAAGCATATAGTTTTATACAGACTTGCGGTGAAGCCTGTATTTACAAGAAATGAGTGGGAGCACTACAGCCTTTCTGATAAGTATATGTAAATGACATACTGTGAATCGAAAATGATGTAGAATTTTCTGGAAAGCATAAAGGAGTGTTTGAAAGGAGTTTTTCAAAGAAAGACCTCGTGAAGCTGCTTACATATTGAGCATCAAGATCTATAGAGATAGATCAAGACGCTTGATAAGTTTTTCAATGAGTACATACCTTGACAAGATTTTGAAATAGTTCAAAATGAAACAGTCAAAGAAGGAGTTCTTGCCTGTGTTGCAAGGTGTGAAGTTGAGTAAGACTCAAAGCCCGACCACTGCAGAAGATAGAAAGAGAATGAAAGTCATTCCCTATGCCTTAGCCATAGGTTCTATAAAGTATGCCATGCTGTGTACCAGACCTATTGTATACCCTGCCCTGAATTTGGCAAGGGAGTACAATAGTGATCTAGGAGTAGATCACTGGACATTGGTCAAAATTATCCTTAGAGGACTAAGGAAATATTTCTCGGTTATGGAAGTGATAAAGAGTTCGTGATAAAGAGTTACGTCGATGCAAGCTTTTACACCGATCTGGATGACTTTGTGTCTCAATATGGATACATATTGAAAGTGGGAGCAATTAGCTAAAGTAGCTCTATGCATAGCATTGTAGACATAGAATATTTGCTAAATACATACGGCTCTGAATGTGGCAGACCCGTTGACTAAAGTTCTCTCACAAGCAAAACATGATCACACCTTAGTACTCTTTTGGTGTTAATCACATGGCGATGTGAACTAGATTACTAACTCTAATAAACCCGTTGAGTATTGGTCACATGGCGATGTGAACTATGGGTGTTAATCACATGGTGATGTGAACTATTTGTGTTAAATCACATGGCGATGTGAACTAGATTATTGACTCTAGTGCAAGTGGGAGACTGAAGGAAATATGCCCTAGAGGCAATAATAAAGTTATTATTTATTTCCTTATATCATGATAAATGTTTATTATTCATGCTAGAATTGTATTAACCGGAAACTTGGTACATGTGTGAATACATAGACAAAACAAAGTGTCCCTAGTATGCCTCTACTAGACTAGCTCGTTAATCAAATATGGTTAAGTTTCCTGGCCATAGACATGTGTTGTCATTTGATGAACGGGATCACATCATTAGGAGAATGATGTGATGGACAAGACCCATCCGTTAGCTTAGCATAATGATCGTTTAGTTTTATTGTTATTGCTTTCTCATGACTTATACATGTTCCACTGACTATGAGATTATGCAACTCCCGAATACCGGAGGAACACCTTGTGTGCTATCAAACGTCACAACATAACTGGGTGATTATAAAGATGCTCTACAGGTGTCTCCGAAGGTGTTTGTTGAGTTGGCATAGATCGAGATTAGGATTTGTCACTCCGTGTATCGAAGAGGTATCTCTGGGCCCTCTCGGTAATGCACATCATTATAAGCCTTGCAAGCATTATGACTAATGAGTTAGTTGCGGGATGATGCATTATGGAACGAGTAAAGAGACTTGCTGGTAACGAGATTGAACTAGGTATGAGGATACCGACGACCGAATCTCGGGCAAGTAACATACCGATGACAAAGGGAACAACGTATGTTGATATGCGGTTTGACCGATAAAGATCTTCGTAGAATAAGTAGGAGCCAATATGAGCATCCAGGTTCCGCTATTGGTTATTGACCGGAGATGTGTCTCGGTCATGTCTACATAGTTCTCGAACCCATAGGGTCCGCACGCTTAACGTTCGATGACGATTTGTATTATGAGTTATGTGATTTTATATACCTAAGGTTGTTCGGAGTCACGGATGAGATCACGGATGTGACGAGGAGTCTCGAAATGGTCGAGACGTTAAGATCTATATATTGGAAGGCTATATTCGGACATCGGAAAGGTTCCGAGTGATTCGGGTATTTTTCGGAGTACCACAGAGTTACGGGAAATTCGCAGGGAGAAGTAATGGGCCTTATTGGGCTTTAGTGGAGAGAGGGGAGAAGGGCCAAGAGGTGGTGCGCCTCCCCCCCTGCCCAAACCGAATTGGACAAGGGGTGGGGGCGCGGCCCCCCCTTCCTTCTCCCTCTCCCTCTCTTTCCTTCTCTCCTACTCCGAATAGGAAAGAGGAGGGGAATCCTACTTGGACTGGGGAGTCCTAGTAGGATTCCCCACACCTTGGCGCACCCCCTCTAGGGCTGCCCTCCTCTTCCTCCCTCCTTTATATACGTGGGCAGGGGGCACCCAGAAGGCACTCCAAGATTTGTCTTAGTCATGTGCGGTGCCCCCTCCACAGTTACACACCTCGGTCATATCGTCGTAGTGCTTAGGCGAAGCCCTGCGCCGGTAACTTCTTCATCATCGTCGCCACGTCGTCGTGCTGACGGAACTCTCCCTCGACCTCAACTGGATCAAGAGTTCATGGGACGTCATCGAGCTGAACGTGTGCTTAACACGGAGGTGCCGTACGTTTGGTACTTGGATCGGTCGGATCGTGAAGACGTACGACTACATCAACCGCTTTGATTAAACGCTTCCGCTTTCTGTCTACGAGGGTACATGAGCACACTCTTCCCGCTCGTTGCTATGCATCACCTAGATAGATCTTGCGTGATCGTAGATTTGTTTTTTGAAATTATTGCGTTCCACAACAGCCTATGTTTCATGATCTTTTTAATGGTCATCTTCAACTGTTTCATTTGAGTTTTGGCACGATCACTCTTCTCCCTAAGAAGGACGAGGGCATCCGCATCGTGCAATTCAGGCCCATTTGCCTATTGAATGTCAGTTTCAAGATCTTTACAAAAGTGGCCACCAACAGGCTGACAAAGGTGGCCCATTCTGTGGTGCAACCAAGTCAGACTGCCTTCATGCCTGCAAGACACATCCTAGAAGGGGTAGTTGTCTTACATGAAATCCACTCGAAGAAACTCGATGGAGTTATATTCAAAGTGGATTTTGAAAAGGCTTACGATAAGGTCAAGTGGCCTTTTCTGCAGCAAGCTATGCGCATGAAAGGTTTCAATGAGTCCTGGAGGAATTAGGTGGATTCCTTTGTCCAGAAAGGCAGTTTTGGGATAAAGGTGAATGATGATATTGGTCATTATTTTCAAACGCATAAAGGCCTGAGACAGGGTGACCCGATGTCCCCGATACTGTTCAATATTGTGGCAGACATGTTGACAGTTCTCATAGGTCGGGCCAAGGAAAAGGGTCTGGTAGGTGGACTCGTTCCCCATCTGGTGGATGGGGGGTCTCCATTCTACAATATGTGGATGACACAATATTATTTATGGAGCATGACCTCGCACAAGATCGAAATATGGAACTCATTTTATGCCTTTTTGAACAATTATTGGGACTGAAGATCAATTTCCGCAAAAGTGAATTATTCTGTTTTGGAAGGGCCAAAGACGACCATGATGACTATAAGAACCTGTTCGGTTGCGAACTGGGATCTTTTCCTTTCAGTTACCTTGGCATTCCAATTCATCATAGGAAATTGACTAATAAAGAATGGAAATGTATCGAGGATCGATTCGAGAAGAAACTTAGTTGCTGGAAGGGTAAGCTTATGTCATATGGAGGACGGCTCGTATTGATTAATTCAGTACTAACGAGTATGCCAATGTTCCTCTTGTCTTTTTTCGAGGTGCCCAAAGGGGTACGCAAGAGATTAGACTTTTATCGATCTCGATTTTTCTGGCAGTCTGACGAGGTGAAGACAAAATATCGCCTGGCAAGATGGGATATTATTTGTCGACCAAAAGACCAGGGGGGTCTTGGGATTGAAAACCTCGAGGTGAAAAATAAATGCTTGTTGAGTAAATGGCTCTATCGACTATCGCTGCATTCCGAAGGAATGTGGGCCCAAATTCTTCGCAACAAGTATTTGCACTCCAAAACTCTAGCCCAGGTTATCGTAAGACCTAATGATTCACCATTTTGGAAGGGACTCATGAGAGTGAAAGAAACCTTCTTCCATAGAATGAAGTTTATTGTTCGGGACGGCACAACAATAAGGTTTTGGGAGGATACATGGTTAGGTGATACACTGCTAGCTCTCCAATATCCTTCCCTGTATCATATTGCTCAACGCAAGGAAGAGTACATAGCAACGGTGATGCAGACGGTACCCTTGAATATCCCGTTCAGGCGGTCTCTAGTTGGGGAACGCTGGACTTCTTGGCTACACTTAGTCAGGAGGTGATACGTCTCCAACGTATCTATAATTTTTGCTTTGTTCCATGCTATTATATTACCTGTTTTGGATGTTTAATGGGCTTTACTATACACGTTTATTATATTTTTGGGACTAACCTATTAACCGGAGGCCCATCCCAAATTGCTGTTTTTTTTGCCTATTTCAGTGTTTCGAAGGAAAGGAATATCAAACGGAGTCCAAACGGAATAAAACCTTCGGGAATGTGATTTTTGGAACAAACGTGATCTAGAGGACTTGGAGTAGACGTCAAGAAATCAACGAGGAGGCCACGAGGCAGGGAGGCGCGCCTGCCCCCTGGGCGCGCCCCCCACCCACGTGGGCCCCTCGTAGCTCTCCTGACCGACTTCTTTTGCCTATATATACTCACATACCCTGGACCCAACAGAACAGGAGCCGAAACCCTATCTCCACCGCCGCAACCTTCTGTACCTGTGAGATCCCATCTTGGGGCCTTTTCCGGCGCTCCGCCGGAGGGGGCATTGATCACAGAGGGCTTCTACATCAACACCATAGCCTCTCCGATGATGTGTGAGTAGTTTACCTCAGACCTTCGGGTCCATAGTTATTAGCTAGATGGCTTCTTCTCTCTCTTTGGATCTCAATACAAAGTTCTCCTCGATTCTCTTGGAGATCTATTCGATGTAATCTTCTTTTGCGGTGTGCTTGTCGAGATCCGATGAATTGTGGGTTTATGATCAAGATTATCTATGAACAATATTTGATTCTCCTCTGAATTCTTTTATGTATGATTGGTTATCTTTGCAAGTCTCTTCGAATTATCATTTTGGTTTGGCCTACTAGATTAATCTTTCTTGCAATGGGAGAAATGCTTAGCTTTGGGTTCAATCTTGCGGTGCTCGATCCCAGTGATAGTAGGGGAAACGACATGTATTGTATTGTTGCCATCGAGGATAAAAAGATGGGGTTTATATCATATTGCTTGAGTTTATCCCTCTACATCATGTCATCTTGCTTAAAGCGTTACTCTGTTCTTATGAACGTAATACTCTAGATGCATGCTGGATAGCGGTCGATGTGTGGAGTAATAGTAGTAGATGCAGGCAGGAGTCGGTCTACTTGTCACGGACGTGATGCCTATATACATGATCATACCTAGATATTCTCATAACTATGCTCAATTCTATCAATTGTTCGAGAGTAATTCGTTCACCCACCGTAATATTTATGCTCTTGAGAGAAGCCACTAGTGAAACCTATGGCCCCCGGGTCTATTCTCTATCATATTAATCTCCCGTTATTTCCATTACCGTTTATTTTGCTTTCTTTACTTTTAGCCTTTATCATAAAAATACCAAAAATATTATCTTATCATCTCTATCAGATCTCACTTTTGCAAGTGGTCGTGAAGGGATTGACAACCCCTTTATCGCGTTGGTTGCAAGGTTCTTATTTGTTTGTGTAGGTGCGTGGGACTTGAGCATGGTCTCCTACTGGATTGATACCTTGGTTCTCAAAAACTGAGGGAAATACTTATGCTACTTTGCCGCATCACCCTTTCCTCTTCAAGGGAAAACCAACACTGTGCTCAAGAGGTAGCAAGAAGGATTTCTGGCGCCATTGCCGGGGAGATTTGCGCCAAGTCAAATCAAGATTTACTCTCCCGACAACTAGCCATTTCTGGCGCCGTTGCCGGGGAGTCTACGCACAAGTCAAGATATACCAAGTACCCATCACAAACTCTTATCCCTCGCATTACATTATTTGCCATTTGCCTCTCGTTTTCCTCTCCCCCACTTCACCCTTGCCATTTTATTCGCCCTTCTTCTGTTCATCTTTTTCTTTGCTTTGATGTCTTACTTGACTCGTTTGCTCGTTTGGTTGGAATAATTGTTTATTTATTGCTAAACAGAGAACCTAAGATCTATGGATCCTCATCCGCTTGCTAATCTTTTTAAGAGATCCAATTATGATGAACCAGTTGCTAGTGAGTTTTGTGCACTAGATTATCTTTATGAAGTTTTGCTTGAAATTCGTGAATCTGAAAATTGTGATGAAGAAATTTATGAAGAGATTCACGATAGCTCCTTGAATAAAAAGCATGATTGCAATGATTTTACTATAAATTCTCTTGATGTCAATTGTGCTAATAATATGCAAAACCCTAAGCTTGGGGATGCTAGTTTTGCTATGTCCACTACTTGTTGCAATGATCATGATTGGGGTGATTCTTCTTATGATCTTGAAAATTTATTTGAGCCCCATGATGAATATGAGATTGATAATAATGTTTGCAATAATATTGAAAGTGGGTTTGGAAGAGTGTCAACTTTAGATCCCACATATTTGGAGAATTTTCAATCTTATGGTATTTTTGATAAAAGTGGGTTTGGAGAGGTCATGACTTTAGTTCATGTTAATCCCACTATTTTGGAAGAGTGTCAACTTCGCATGCACGTGGATCGTGTTGAGAATATTTTATGTGATAACTATTTTGTTGAATTTTCTTATGATCCCACATGTAATTATTATGAGAGAGGAAAATATGGTTGTAGAAATTTTCATGATAATAAATTACCTCTCGTTATGTTGAAATTGCTATTGTTTCTTTCCGCTTCCTTGCATATGCTAGTTTTTGCTTCCTATGATGATTTGTTTGCCTATAAGATGCCTATTCATAGGAAGTATGTTAGACTTAGATGTGTTTGTCACGTGTTTTATGATGCTCTCTTTGTGCTTCAATTCTTGTCTTTCATGTGAGCATCATTGAAATCTCAATGCCTAGCTAAAAAGGCTTTAAAGAAAAGCGCTTGTTGGGAGACAACCCAATATTTTTCCTTTATGTTTTATAATAAATAATTGATCTAGCCTCTGGTTATATGTGGTTGTGTGTTTTAATTAGTGTTTGTGCCAAGTAAAACCGTTAGGATAACCTACGGTGATAGTTGTTTGATTTTGCTGTAAAAAACAGAAACTTTGTGCGCACCAGATTAGTTTTCATAGATCACAGAAACGTGCTTTTCAGTTGATTCTTTTTGCAGTAGATCAATAAACAAATTATCTAGGACTTCCTAATTTTGTGGAAGTTTCTAGGTTCCAGAAGTTTTCGTTTGATACAGATTGCTACAGATTGTTCTGTTTTTGACAGATTCTGTTTTTCGTGTGTTGTTTGCTTATTTTGATGAATCTATGGCTATTAAAAGATATTATAAACCATAGAGAAGTTGGAATAAAGTAGGTTTAACACCAGTATAAATAAAGAATGAGTTCATTACAGTACCTTAAAGTGGTGGTTTGTTTTATTTCGCTAACGGAGCTTATGAGATTTTCTGTTGAGTTTTGTGTTGTGAAGTTTTCAAGTTTTGGGTAAACATTTGATGGATTATGGAACAAGGAGTGGCAAGAGCCTAAGCTTGGGGATGCCCAAGGCACCCCAAGGTAAAATTCAAGGACAACCAAAAGCCTAAGCTTGGGGATGCCCCGGAAGGCATCCCCTCTTTCGTCTTCGTCTATCGGTAACTTTACTTGGGGCTATATTTTTATTCACCACAAGATATGTGTTTTGCTTGGAGCGTCTCGTATGATTTGAGTCTTTTTTTAGTTTACCACAATCATCCTTGCTGTACACACCTTTTGAGAGACACACACATGATTTGGAATTTATTAGAATACTCTATGTGCTTCACTTATATCTTTTGAGCTATATAGTTTTTGCTCTAGTGCTTCACTTATATCTTTTAGAGCACGATGGTGGTTTTATTTTATAGAAATCATTGATCTCTCATGCTTCACTTATATTATTTTGAGAGTCTTTTAGAACAGCATGGTAATTTGCTTTGGTTAAAATTTTATTCCTAAAAGAGACAAGCATCCAGAATAGGTATAATAAAAACTATCATATAAAGTGCATTGAATACTATGAGAAGTTTCATACTTGATGATTGTTTTGAGATATGAGGATGGTAATATTAGAGTCATGATAGTTGAGTAATTATGAATTTGAGAAACACTTGTGTTGAAGTTCGTGATTCCCGTAGCATGCACGTATGGTGAACCGTTATGTGATGAAGTTGGAGCATGATTTATTTATTGATTGTCTTCCTTATATGTGGAGGTCGGGATCGCGCGATGGTTAACTCCTACCAACCCTTCCCCTAGGAGCATGCGTGTAGTACTTTGTTTTGATGACTTATAGATTTTTGCAATAAGTATGTGAGTTCTTTATGACTAATGTTGAGTCCATGGATTATACGCACTCTCATCCTTCCACCATTGCTAGCCTCTCTAATACCGCACACCCTTCGCCGGTATCATACACCCACCATATACCTTCCTCAAAATAGCCACCATATATACCTACCCATTATGGCATTTCCATAGCCATTTCGAGATATATTGCCATGCAACTTTACCACCGTTCCGTTTATTATGACACGCTTCATCATTGTCATTGCTTTGCATGATCATGTAGTTGACATCGTATTTGTGGCAAAGCCACCATTCACAATTTTTCATACATGTCACTCATGGTTCATTGCATATCCCGGTACACCACCGGAGGCATTCACATAGAGTCATATTTTGTTCTAAGTATTGAGTTGTAATTCTTGAG
This sequence comes from Triticum aestivum, assembly GCF_018294505.1. Classification (NCBI taxonomy): domain Eukaryota; kingdom Viridiplantae; phylum Streptophyta; class Magnoliopsida; order Poales; family Poaceae; genus Triticum; species Triticum aestivum. Next base: position 15,292,262 of record NC_057799.1, read on the forward strand.
TTGTAAGTAATAAAAGTATGATGATCATCATTATTAGAGCATTGTCCCATGTGAGGAAAGGATGATGGAGACTATGATTCCCCCACAAATCGGGATGAGATTCCGGACTAAAATTAAAAAAGAAAGAAAAAAAGGGGGCCAAAGAAAAAAAAGGCCCAAGAAAAAAATGAGAGAAAAAAAGAGAAGGGACAATGTTACTATCCTTTTTCCACACTTGTGCTTCAAAGTAGCACCATGATCTTCATGATAGAGAGTCTCCTATGTTGTCACTTTCATATACTAGTGGGAATTTTTCATTATAGAACTTGGCTTGCATATTCCAATGATGGGCTCCCTCAAAATGCCCTAGGTCTTCGTGAGCAAGCAAGTTGGATGCACACTCACTTAGTTTCTTTTGTTGAGCTTTCATACATTTATAGCTCTAGTGCATCCGTTGCATGGCAATCCCTACTCACTCACATTGATATCTATTAATGGGCATCTCCATAGCCCGTTGATACGCCTAGTTGATGTGAGACTATCTTCTCCTTTTTTGTCTTCTCCACAACCACCATATTCTATTCCACATATAGTGCTATGTCCATGGCTCACGCTCATATATTGCGTGAAAGTTGAATAAGTTTGAAAATACTAAAGTATGAAACAATAGCTTGGCTAAAACCGGGGTTGTGCATGATTTAAATATTTTTGTGTGATGAAGATAGAGCATAGCCAGACTATATGATTTTGTAGGGATAACTTTCTTTAGCCATGTGATTTTGAGAAGACATGATTGCTTTTTAGTATGCTTGAAGTATTACTATTTTTATGTCAATATTAAACTTTTGTCTTGAATCTTTCGGATCTGAATATTCATGCCACAATAAAGAAAATTATATTGAGAAATATGCTAGGTAGCATTCCACATCAAAAATTCTGTTTTTTATCATTTACCAACTCGAGGACGAGCAGGAATTAAGCTTGGGGATGCTTGATACGTCTCCAATGTATCTATAATTTTTAATTGTTCCATGCTATTATATTACCTGTTTTGGATGTTTAATGGGCTTTACTATACACTTTTATTATATTTTTGGGACTAACCTATTAACCGGAGGCCCAGCCCAAATTGCTGTTTTTTTTTGCCTATTTCAGTGTTTCGAAGGAAAGGAATATCAAACGTAGTCCAAACGGAATAAAACCTTCGGGAACGTGATTTTTAGAACAAACGTGATCCAGAGGACTTGGAGTAGACGTCAAGCAATCAACGAGGAGGCCATGAGGCAGGAAGGCGCGCCTGCCCCCTGGGCGCGCCACCCACCCTCGTGGTAATTCGTTCACTCACCGTAATATTTATGCTCTTGAGAGAAGCCACTAGTGAAACCTATGGCCCCCCGGGTCTATTCTCTATCATATTAATCTCCCGTTATTTCTATTACCGTTTATTTTGCTTTCTTTACTTTTAGCCTTTATCATAAAAATACCAAAAATATTATCTTATCATCTCTATCAGATCTCACTTTTACAAGTGGCCGTGAAGGGATCGACAACCCCTTTATCGCGTTGGTTGCAAGGTTCTTATTTGTTTGTGTAGGTGCGTGGGACTTGAGCGTGGTCTCCTACTGGATTGATACCTTGGTTCTCAAAAACCGAGGGAAATACTTACGCTACTTTGCTGCATCACCCTTTCCTCTTCAAGAAAAAACCAACGCTGTGCTCAAGAGGTAGCAGGAGGCTAATGGAGGTGCACCTTTCAGATGAGGAGGACTCTTTCCGCTGGAAGCTCACGAGTAGCGGCTTGTTCACGGTTAAGTCCATGTACTTAGATCTCATAAATTCTGGCCCAATCCCACGATCGCTTCATATTTGGAGAGTTAAGGTGCCCTTACGAATTAAGATATTTATGTGGTTTGTTCATAAACAAGTGATCCTCACCAAAGATAACTTATTGAGGCGGAGATGGGTAGGTAACTCGCGGTGTTGTTTTTGTGTTCATGATGAAACAATCCAACACTTATTTCTCGATTGCCCTCTTGCGAAGTTACTTTGGCGGTCTGTGCATGTAGCCTTTAATATTACACCTCCTAATAGCATAGAAACGTTGTTTGGAACGTGGCTTAATGGGGTGAATACTCATATCACGTCTAATATTCGGATCGGAATATGCGCACTTATTTGGGCTATATGGAACTGCAGGAATGATATGATCTTTAACAGAGAACCTATGATTAATTTCTTGCAGGTTATATTCCGGGCTACGGCATGGATCCGCACGTGGTCATTACTCATTCCTACGGCCTCCAGGGAGCAGCTGGCTACTAGGTACAACCGATGGGAGATGGCTCCACGGGTTTTTTCAACCAGTTTGGATGGCGATCACTGCATAGGATAGGACCTTAGTGTATCTTCGTCCAGCCGGATACGGCTTTGAGGCTTGTACTCTTTATTTATTTTTCTTGCTCCTTTTGTGAGTTGTACTATGCAGATCAGACTTTGTTACTTTCGGCATTTTAATAAAGTGGCCCATGCATCTCTCCGATGCAAAGGCCGGGGGATGACCTCCTTTTAAAAAAAAGGTAAGATGTTTTTTTTAGAAAATACGTCACACACTCTGCCTGTGTACGCCGCAGCTGGCCGGCTCGTCAGTGGTCTGCCAACCTGGAGCACCAGCTGGAGTTCTACTTCTGCTTCGACACAACCCCCTCAACACATTAGATTTCTTTATACCCCTTCATAACAAAGCAGGGCCGGCCCTGATGTATGGCGGGCGGGGCGACGGCCCAGGGCCCATGATCCACTATAGTCCAGGAAAAATAGGTGAAAGAAGTTAAAATAGCAAAGAAACGAGATGGCCTAGGCCCATCAGATAGCTAGACTGCTAGAGATCGATTAGCAAACCGTCACGCGGTCGCGGCGTGATTCACGCGGCTGCTCGTTTTCCTTCGTGGCTTCGACGCTCCGTCTCGTCGACCGTGAACCGTCGGCCTCGACGGTGTGCCTGTCCCTATCGCTCGACGCCTCGCCGGTCGCCGCCGCGCGCGCCGCGCCCGCACGCACTGGTAGAAAAAAGCCCTTTAGTCCCGGTTCGCAAAGGCCTTTAGTCCCGGCTGTGCAACCGGGACTAAATATGCGCGACTAAAGACCCCCCCCCCTTTAGTCGTGCCTCTTACGAACCGCGACTAAAGGCTTTAGTCCCGGTTCTCGTGGCTAACCGGGACTAAAGGCCTGTCCACGTGGGCGCCAGGGGTCCGTCGGGGCGGAGGACCTTTAGTCCCGGTTCTCGTGGCTAACCAGGACTAAAGGCCTCCTCCGCAGGTTTAGGGTTTTAGCCCCCCTAAACCTGGTTTCTTTTTAATTTGTAGTGTTTTATTTCTTTTATATTTTATTTTGTGTTTTATTTTAATTTTGATGAAGTTTCAGTACACATATTCTACGCTACTATATACATGCATATGAAATTTCAAACAAGAAGAATTCAAGAGGAATATATAATATATATTCAATCTCGGGTGACCATATACAACTTCGAACAAGTTTCCATACACAATTAGGATGGATGACCATATACAACTTCGAACAAGTTTCAATCTCGGGTATGCATATAAATTTCTTCGTCCTTGGTATAGTGTTCTCCTTTAGGATTGATGACTTCCCTCATGAAAAATCCTGCTAATTCTTCTTGAATTGGTCGGAAGCGAGCTTCTGGACTAAGCCTCCTCCGCAAGTTATCCGTCGCGTTCCGCACGCTATCCGATGCCTTCCGCTCAGAGGTGTGTCTCCGGATGTTCTCACAAACATAGTATCCACATAGATTGGTCCCCGGTGGCTACTTATCCACATTAACTAACCTTCTAAAATCTAGCTCATGTTTGAATTCACCGACAATTTCTTCTGAGAACCGTCTCCAAACCCTACAGGGCAAAGAAAATTAAATGAACAAGGGAGTTATTAGTTACTTGATATTAGGAAATGAACGAAAGAGACCGATCGATATAGAGCTCAAATGATTGAAAATAATTACTTTTGCAGCATTTTTCTCATGTCGGCCCAACGCTTTGGATCCGAATCCATAGAGTCCATGATTAGAACTCTGGAGGTGTGAAGTTCAATATTTAGCAGAATCCAGTGGAACCTGCGGACACGTTACATGCACAGTCATGCATAACTCATCGATTAGACATACCATGCATGGAGTAAACAAAAGAGAATGGGCACAAGAGAGAAACACTCACCCAAAATGGTAGGGAAATAGAATATGACTTTTGAGTTGATGCTTTCTAAGAAACTTGTACAAGTCTTTCTCCACGTCTTCGGGGTGATGTTGTAACACATGTCCATTAACGATATGTGGGTCAATGAACCCAACATCATGGATGTTTCTTATTTTGCATTCCCAAATCTTCAATCTGCATAATAGCGTACGCAACAATATAGTTAGGACAATATATATATATATAGTGCAGGCAATGAAGAACGAGATGAGGTAGAAATAAATCACTTACAGAACGTAGCAACTCAGCATAGATTTGTCGAGGTCGCGCAGATTGAACAGCTGGAACAATTCACTCATATGAACTTCTACAGAGTACCGTTTGGTGTGATGCTCATCTGTAACATCCGCATAAATATATTCTTTGTCGGCCCATGTTATGAATTGCTTGTACCAACGTAGCAGATTTCGCATTTGTGGTGGTAGACTCTTTTCCCGCGCAGGCTTGACGAGAGGCCCATTCCGCACATATTGTAATGCTATCTCACATACTGGCGCATCCTCAAGGCCTAAGAAGGCACGAAGAGTCAAACCCATCTCGGACGCTTGTTTCATGGCACTCGCTACAGTCAATCCAAGTGCTGCCGCAGCTGCTATGATCTCGGGGTCCTCTTCCGGACCGGCTTTCACTATGAGCGGGGGGATCGATTGTTTCTTCTGCATCCCGAGCTGGTCAACTTGTTTCCCGCTTTTTTTACTTTCTTCTTTCTCCTCCTTCAATATTTTTGCTTGCCTACGAAGTTCATGTCCATAGTCGTCAGGCATATTCAGCTCGGCTTGGGACGGTGTCGTCAAAAAATCCTTAGCCCACTTCTTTTGCTTCTCAGTGAATACTTGCTTGGGCTCGGGCTCTTTTATCGCCTTCATATCCGCCTTCCATTTCTCATAATCAGCAGACGCGGCCAATTTGGTTTCAGCTTCACTAAGTTCCCAAGGCCTTGGGAGGAGAGGCTTCAGTGATGGCTCCGGTACCCTTGTGGTCTTAGGTACATAAGGGTCCGGGTTAATAGTCCAGGAGCGGGTTTCCTTGCTGTCCGCCTGCTTCTGCTTCTTCGCCGGAGGTGGATTGGGGGGCGTCGTACCCGCCGGAGGAGGATTGGGGGGCGTCGTACCCGCCGGAGGTTGTGGATCGGGGGACGGCGTCGAATGGCGTGAAGGAGGTGTAGGTGAACCACCACGACCACCACCACCGCCACCACCGCCACCACCACCACCACCATCGGAGGGGGGTGGACTTGCTAGCCTTGGCGCCTCGCCTGGAACACTATGTACTTCTTTTTCCATAGAATGATCTGGCGCTTGACATCTCCAAGTCTTCTCTCCCCTTTGGGTGTAGGTTTGTCAATCTCCAGGTCCTCGAACCCTTGGACTATGTCTTCCACCGTGACACGAGCATAGCCATATGCAATGGGGTTGTTGTGGTGGAGTGCTCCAGGTGTACAGGGTAAAGCACTGCCGCTAGCTACCTTCGTGGAAACGTTCCCCACGGGATAATGCAGATCACATTCTTTCATCTCCTTTACATCATCCACGGGTAGTGAGGCTCCGGTGCACGAATCTCGATCATCGGTGCACTAGCACCAGGCGGGGCATCCGTGGAAGCCACGCTGCTTCTCCGCTGCTGGCTTCCGCGATCCGCTTCATGATCTTCATGCGGCCCTGCAGCCGATTTTTCTTTTACTAGTTCATGCACGGTCTGCTTCAACTCATGGAGTTCCGATGCAAACTTCGCCATAAGATCTGCATCCCGGTCCGTCTTTCTCTTACTGCTTCTGTAACAGTACGGGTCATTGTCCTGGGAAAACCCTACTTTCCACGGAACTTTGCCTTTGCCTCGTACACGTCCTCCGTGTTCATCATTCCCGAGGGCTGTTGTCAGTGCGTCTTTCTCTCTGTTGAACTTGATCAAGCCCTCTTGAGCTTGGGTCATTGCGTCAATAAGGGCTTGGGTGGAGGCAAACTTTTTCTTCCGGTGAACACACACCCCTGTCTCCGGGTCTAGCGATCCCCTATGCCCGTACCACTAGCTTTTGGCCCTTGGGTCCCATCCCTCTATACCTAGAGGGATTCCTCGCACCCTCAGGTCCTCCTCCATCTTTTGCCACCTAGGCTCCAAAAGGCGGTATCCTCCTGGCCCCATAATATGATGGAACTTTTTCTTACTCGCATTATCCTTAATTTTTTTTCGATATTTCCTTGAAATGCTCCGATTGCTTTTGCCTCACAAATTCTGGCCAATCATCTTTCAGTTTCTCATGTTGTCCATTGAAATCCGGAGTCTTGCCCTTGTTGACATAGTCACGGGTTAAATTTTTCTTGAAGTTCCGGAATGCTTCGCCCATCTTCTGAAGAGCGAACTCTTTAACTAGCCTCCTCCTCTCACGTCCACCCGGAACCTCATTACCGAATTCATCGACTTTGTTGTATTCCGGAGGTAGAATGAAATGTTCCATAAGCTTTCTCCAGCAATCCTTTTTCGTTCTCTTGTCGACAAAACTGAAACCAAGACGTGCCTTCTTTGGCTCCTTCCATTCCTGGACGGTGATCGGGACGTTGTCTCTAACAACGACTCCGCATTGGTTGATAAACTTTGAGGTGTGCTGTAGGGGCTTGCCGGTTTCACTGACAAACTCAATGGCATATGTTTCTCCTGTTTTCATCGCCTTG